>NW_019174295.1:2929103-3214642 GCF_002260705.1 Seriola dumerili | reverse complement strand
GCTATTGAAATCAGTAGGCTTACCATATCAGTGTGTTTCCAAAAAATGTTTCTGACTGGTGAGGAGATCGATGTCAGGTTCCATTCCAGTTACAGCCAGTTTCAGAGACTGATGCAGGTGTTGATCTGTGAGACTTGATCTCGTCGGATTTTTTATCAGCTTCATGTGTGAAAAAGTTTGCTCACAGATATATGTGCTCCCAAAAACTGTGGACATCTTTGTTGCGTGCTTTCTTATGTTGGGGTAGGTCTCATTTGCTTCTTCATTGTACATATTCCCAAACTTTTTACGATATTCGTTATTTCAATCTCTCCGTCTCTGTCAGTAATTAATGTTTATCCAGCACAAACCCTCATGTTCACATGTTAAAGACACACTGTCCTCGGAAACTGTGACCAATCCCAGAAACAAAAGAGGAACAAATACAACCCGCCCTGAGCCACTCATCTGCTACTTACTATCGTGAGACTCCTAATTCAGTTAGAAATGGTACATTATACTCCGATTATTCATTCAGAGGCAGCATTCATATGCTAACTAATTATGCACACTTATTAGCGTTTCTTTTCTCTAAGTTACTGTGAAGAATCGTATTATTTCTAACAAGCTAGAGCCGGGAGGGGAAGCAAACCACTGAAACATTTTGAGGCTCTTTGTTTTGGGATATTTTGGGATTGTTTTGGGAAATTTGCATTGTAATACTAGAAGTTATTTGACTTGTGCAGTGTGTGTGTGTGTGTTTACATCGGTTTATTACAATTTGCGTCCACATTTCATATTGAGTTTATTCTTTTGCCTATGAGCTGGTAGGATTTAAGCTTTTTATGTCATTGTGTTAGTTAAAACAGGAGTGTGTTCAGTGCCTTTTTAGAAGTACAGTACAGTGTGACACATGTTGTAACCCAATTGTATATAGATGAATTTCTGAAAGGACTAACTGCTTTGTAAAGGTGATTTTCCAAGCTGAGGTTTTTCCTGGGGGTTTGCTGTGAGTACCCTCATGCAAATATTAAATTTTTCAGTTGGAGTCAGTGAGTGCTTGTTAACAGCATCTTTTTGTTTCTTTGTCGATGTCTATGTTGTCAGAGAGAGAGGCAACAGTCAGACTGTAGAATGTGAAGGAAAGATTCTCTGAGCTTAAAGGACGTATTTGTAAGTTTTTCTATTGCTACATAGCTAACATTAGCATTAATAGCTGTTTACTTACCAGTCTAGAAGAAGCATTGCAAGTTCAGCATCAAATTTCATTACTGTCTCCAGCAGTGGAAAACAGCACCAATGTTAACCCCTAGTTTTGCTTCTGTTTCTATCACTTCTTCTTTCTGCTGAAGTTAGCATGCTAACCAGCTCACTTTAGCCTACTTTCCAGTCTGTCCCAAAGAGGTAGCACTGCTCAGAGGGCGTATTATAACATCTTGTCTTGTAAATGCAAGGATAGCTGCAGCTCTTGACAAGACTGGTAAGTAAACCGCTGTTAATGCTAAAGTGGGCTATGTAGCAATGGCAAAACTGACAAATATCTCCTTCAAGGAATCTGGGTATTTTATCATCTTAGAACCAGATCTGAAATGGAACCAGCTACCATCCCTAGTTATAATTAAAGTTATGTTATATTTGATAGAGTACTCCACTGAATTACAATTGAACTACTCTTGCATGATTGATGAAAAAACAAACAAATAAGCAAACAAAAAAGGATCAAAATTGATACAGCAGAACGAGTGTCTTTTATTCCATGCAGGGTGATAGTAGTGGTTGATGTGGCCTCAAGCTGCGAGCCTCATGCAGAGTTGAGGAGCAGGCTGCAGAGGTTTGGTTAATTTTGATGTCGTGATGGCTTAAATTGTTCAGTAGGCTTGTTGAAAAAGTGAAAAAAAGTTTTATATCAACATTTATAGGTAGATAAAAGAAGTTGACAGCGCAGCTTTCATATGTCAGTCAACCGCTGCCCAGGAATGAAGCTTTGACACTGGTTCCATGAAAATATCAAAAGTATGTGTCAAAAATATGACAATGCTGGTTTTATCATCCTCTATATGAAAAATGGAAAAATATATCTGATGTATCATTATAGTCAGTAATTCCTTCCAGAGAAAAAACAGAGACGCACAGGCCAGTAAAGGACAAAGATTAAAGCAAGACAAAGATACATTTTTAAGATAAAGATGTTCAGGGTAGATTACTCTAGCCTTTACTCTTCTCTTTTAGTTTATGTAGTACTTACTGTTCCCAAGAGTAGTGCTTCACCATGTGCCACAATGGGGCTGTGTGTTTTTCTTTGTCAAAAAGTTGGCTTGGCAACGCTCTCCTGTAGCCTACCATGGAGGCTCATTATCACAGTATCAGTGCAGCATGTCCTGCATTCCTTATTCGTGATCTTCCCTCCTCCCACTCCTCCTCTGCCTCTGCACTACAGAAAGAATACTTTTCACAGCTGAGCTGATGATTAACAATAGATATTATCGTGTTCCTGGATAATAGAGAATCATAAAAGCTCACACAGGATATAAAAATACTGTTGGACACAGAGTGACTTTTTGAGCCAAAGGGTTTCAGAAACCAGAAAGTCACATGTTTGATCCAAGGAAACAGTCACATGTTGCACAAGACAGCCTCATATGAATTCAGATCAAGAACTGTGTTCTCTTATGGTACACTGATGTAATACTGTGTTGCAGCATCTTGCAGTAAAGACTTCAGACATGATGTAGGACCATGAGATCTCTGAGGTCACACTCATCTAATCATATCAGTGCAACACCTGAGTCAGAATAATCTGCAACCACTGCTGTCTCTGTTGGAAAAAACTGTGAGAATGGGAATCTGAAAACAGTATTTATGTACTCCATGTGTGCATCTGCTCATTTATAGAGAATCCATTCACTGTAGCGAACTACAACCATTAGAAATCCATTCCAGGCACTATACTCAACAATCTAAACACAACTTAACTCGGCAATTTAGTGAATACTAATGAGCACATCTTAAAGCCATAATGAAGTTTATTTATTATTATGGCTTCTTAAATTTTTTGGTTGGACAAAAATTAAATATTCTCAGTGCAAACTGATGCAGTCTGCGTTGCCACTAGCCCATTCATGTCAGTGATTGTGGGTGTTGCTGTGAACCACAGTGTTTTCTTTTATTCTGTACTACCTGTGAGGAGAACCAAATTTGGTCATTTTCAACTCATGCACAAAGTGATTTTAACAAGCATCATCTTTGGTGCAGAGCCAAACCAAACTTAATACTTTAACTAAGTCATGAAGAAGTTTTTAGTTTAAGAGGTTGAGGAGAGTCTATTAGAAAATCAGCCTAAAACACCCTTATAACATAACAACCAGTGGTGATGTATTTCACGTTTCTGTTTTGGGGTTGGTGTCACATTTTCCTATTTTTGTGCAAAAAACCAGCCCAACTACACAGTTACAACAAAATGGGATATTTGTAGCTGCAAAACAGAATCTAAATTAGTATCTGAATTAAGTCTAAAGCGATTAAAGTTAACTATTTAGTAACAGTTGCCTATTAGTAAATCCAGGGCACACAGAGCAACATTAGCATTCATTTTGAGTTGTGTGTCTGGCCACCTCAGTCCAATGGCTCTGGCCTGCTAACTCCTGAGGGAAATATCTGGCGTTTCAGCTGCCAAATGCTCAATTTTGTTCACCAGCTACTCAATAACTGTCCTCCCACCTCGTGCTGGTGAGCAGGTAGTGTGTACAGAGTCTTTCAGAGCTGTTTTGCTGAGAAAAGCTCTTTGCTGCAAGTGGAAACAACAATGATCAGAACAGTGACATGAAATAAAAAAAGCTGTGTGCCATAAAGCCAAAGCAATGTAGTGCTGAGGACAACTGCAGTCCAGGTTTGTTACAACAGGAGACTGCTTTCACATCAATTAGAGCAGCTTCACGTTTTTTTGGGACTGATCTCTGCATTGTGTTGGTTTAAATGTGGATTTTGATATGTGCACAGATGTTTACATACTTAAATATGTATCTCCATTACTCTGATTTCCTGATCGCATTGTGTTGGTCCTTCTGGGCCACCATATTCATGTGTTTCCGGTGCAACAGTTGTGGACTAAGATGAAAATTCAGACTTTCGAGCTTGAAGCGCTCGATGACGCACAACACGATAAGAGCACAACATGGCTGACCTCGCTGAAAACCTTTGTATTGCAGGCAGCATATGGATATTTGAATTTTCACAATGGATATGGAAAGAGGCGGTGACAATATTTTACAAGAATTTTGTCAGAATATGTTGGTGGTATTCATTTGCTAACTCTATTAAGGCAGTTTTGTTAAACTTACAAGGTTTGCACATCTGTTAAGCTTAATTTAATGTGAAGATGCGAAGATGTGAATGCGACAATCCCTCAGGATTACAGATCACGAACTCCATTTAGACTTAATGATATAGTGAGTGATCCATCAGAAATGAAATATAATTTGGATTACTGCCATGAGCTTCACAACACTAGAATCCTATTAAAAAACACTAGATATTGTAGAGACATGACTTTTCTCATTTTACAGTAACAACTGATCACTCCACCTACATGTGATTGCAGCACATTCACACCTGGGCCAGCATTCATCTCACCACACAGTAAGAAATTGGTCCTAACAGGCCCAGAGGTCTTAGAGTGAGGTACATTTGGTCGGAGTAGGAGAGAAGCAGCTAATCAATTTTCTCAGCATGGAAAGTAATTCTATCTTCACTTGGATTTGGGAGAGCTCCAGGGCTGTGCTGATGTGTGAGGGCCATCACAGTACAGGTCGTACTGGTGAAATGTTCTGTTGTTTTGTTTAGGGGGATTTAAATACCGCTAAGCCTTTTCGCTGCAAAATACCAACCAAGGCTGGATCATCAACACAGCAAAGCAGACAACCCACAACCCCTGATGCCCCAAAGCCCCATGTTTATTGCATATCATTTGGGTCTACATTCGATTTATCAAATTTCTTTTTGTGTGTGTCATGTAGTGATTACACATAAAACTTAAGAGAAAGTAGTATTATTCCATCATAAAAGTATTTTAAAGCTGCAATCAACATTATTTTCATTACCAATACATATGACATTATTGACGTTATTTTTCTTTGATAATGTTCAGTGTATAACATGTTCTGTAAAATGCCAATGATTAGTCACTGAACCCCAACTGAACATGTTCAGATTGCTTTGGGCCCCATAACTGTCCACAACATACCCTGAATGCATTGGTTACCATGCAGAAAAAAAAAGATGCATGGCCTTACCTAACACTTGTTATCCTCAACTTCTCAACAGACTTTGACGTGTAAAATTGGAGTCCCCCTTTAACAGCTGTGCACTGAGCTCAGTGTTGGTTTCAGTTTATTCCCGTTAACAAATAAACATGTACAGAAACCTTACCGAAGTACTTTTTACTCAGAAATTTTCAAAAGAAATCAAATTATTAAAATGAAAATCAACACATTTTCACATTTGAGAAGCTGTTGTTTTTGTGAGAAAAAAGACCAACGATTATCAAAATGGCTACCAATTTAATTTCTGTCGAGTGATCGATTAATCAACTAATGGTTTCAGTTCTACTTGTATTAAATGTTGGGTAGTCTATAACTAAGCATATGATTTTATAAGATTGTAAGATTGTCATATGTTTTGTTTGTAAAAATCTTTAAACTCAGTAAACTTTTTCAATCTCTTAAAACTCACATTTAACTTATGGCTTTTTCTTGATGGCATTTGATGTAATTGTTAAAATGAAAAGAGTAGCCTAGAGTCCACATTGACACAACAGAAACATTCACACTGAATATACTGGTACTTTTCATAAATAAAAAAAAATCAAATACAGCAAAGATGCAGCATTGTGAACTCGCTAAAGTGAAAAAAAGTTTTAATAAAGAACTTCTATTTCTTCCAGAAAGAGTGTAGGACACTTAATATTCATAACCAACTCTCCTGCTCACTTTAAGAGTACTTCCACTTCTCTTATGAGAAGTTGTTGAGATTCAAAGTGAATTTCAAGTGCGTTCTTGTGAACATAGCAAGTAGAACAAGGGTACACCAATGAACTGAATTACACCTAATCCCAAAATAACTCCAGGCATTTGAACTTCGTGTCGAGATGTTACCATGACGGATGCACAGAGGGACAGATGCTGCTGCTCCATGTGTTAATTAAGGTTTGAGACTAAGTCTGTCTTTGTAAATATCCAGAGTCTTCTCAGGCCTGCCTGTGACTTTTAAAAAGCGACCCGAGATTTGAGATCCTCTGTGTTAATAATCCATGATGTTATTAATTGCCAGTCTGCAGTATCTCTCTCTGTCTCTCTCCCACCTCTGTCTGCCTCTTGTTGTCTTACCTTTGGTTTTGTCTCAGCTATTTTCCTAGTTTTGTATTATAATGCACCCAGCTGCATGTGCACAAGCCTGGGAAAAGATTAAAGTGTCTTTAATTGGAGTGAGACATTTATGATGCACAATCATTATGGTCTAACCCCAGTTTACACATATATGGCTGTAACTGCAGGTAGTGCACTTGGCAGAGGACATTGATTTATTGCAGGGTTTAGTGGTGGGTGTTCTCTTGGCCACATTGTTGAATTGTCTTACTGTGAGCACGGAGCCAAAAGTATCCCACACAACAAATCCCTCTGAGAAGGAGAAACAGCTGTTGTTAGTGTTTGGAAAGGTCAGCCAAGTAGTTGAAAAGTCCAAGTATAGTAGAATTTGTTGTTGTTGTTGTTTGTTTCAGGATAGAATTGCTGTCCAAATACAGCTGAGCAATAACTAATTATATACACCATTGTAACCAAAACTTGACCTGATGCTGGTGCTAGACGAGAAGTGAAAGAATCATATTATTAAGTTATTACAGGGGACATGAATGTCTGTGCCAGATTTCATTGCAATCCATCCAATAGTTGTTGACATTTCACTCAAAATCAAAAGTGTCAACCTGCTGGTGGCGCTATAGGAAAAATCAGAGAATCAAGGGATGCTAGCCAGAGAATGAGGATGAATTAATGAATGAACCAATATCTTAGTCTGGGGGAACTTTCTTTTCTGCTGCATGCTTCTACAATACAGCACACAGAACAATCTGTAAATGTGTCATATACACTGTGGATTTAGGATGGGAACTTGAACTGTGGTATTTCGTAGAACAAGAAACAGACAGTTTCTTCTGGTCAAGTCGTTGTGGGCTTGAAGGCCAGAAGGACATTGATGACGCTGCAGGGAGAGTGAAGCTGACTGACCATCAAGCGGAGCGACATTTTTTTCACCCTAGGCAGCAAGCATCCTTAACATCTGATGGAGCTGGTGTGTGTGATTCTGAGGAGGACAGGGATGTTAGCTTGATCACCAGTTTATCATGACCTGAACTTTGAACTGAACTCCTGCCAGCGGCACTTTATATGTTGACAGGTTAGCTTGTTTTCTTTCCTTTTCAGAGTGATTTTTCTTTCTTTGTTGTTTTGTTTGTTTCCTTCAGGTATGATGGGTTGCTCTTGCTTTTATTTAGGATCAAAGGTGGAATTTGTTAATTTGGGCCTTCACCCTCTGCAACAAAGACCATTTTCAATGCAAAGCAGCACATGGGAGGAAATGGCACCACTGTGCTCCGAGGAGCTATAAAGTGAGTTTCAGCTCCTTCTTTAGCTGTCTGGTTTATAACGTCAATGTTTTAGTTCACTCCCACAGAGTTTGAAACCAGATGGTTAATATTGTTGAGCATTTAACAGCTAAAGAGAGAGATATCTCCTTCAGGAGTTTGATCACAGTGAAGACAAAAATAGAGCAACTGTTAACAAGTTTGCCATATCAACTTAGAAGATGTCTGTATTTACAGCTTTTTTCTGCTTCCTTCAAGGGGCCAAAAAAAAAAAAGATTTCAGGTTTAAGTATAAGTATACCAGTATATTTTGAGGTCGAAGATGGTTTTGCACAAGTGAAACTTGAGCTGAAAAATCTCACATTTGGATTTGGCATGTAACAATAAAAATTGTGGCACAATATATCACATTACACAAATGTGACAAGATGAAGCACGGAGCTGAAAAGTGGATTACAATGCTAATGTGATAGAGCCATAGCACTTGAACACAGCCCTCAGGTTTGGCCTAATATACCCACACTTGTGCATGTTAACAAGTTAGCAAGTGTGTCCCATGTCAGAAAAATACAAACACATCGCACACCTAACCTGAACTTGAGCTTGCACACTTCTAACACCACTTCGAAGCAATATTCAGAGCTGAGTGTATCCCACAATTCACCACGGAGTATTATTCATTCATGTCCAAACATAACAAAGTTATGACAGAACTTCCACACATACCAATCTGTTCTTTTTAATATCACTGATAAGATTATGATTATGTTAATGATATGTTTTTAAGTATCTTATTTTAACCTTATCCTAATGAATCTGTCCATCTTAGAGTTAAATCTTCATCTCTGTATGAAGCTTGGGTGAAAGTTCTCCAGGGAAGATCTCCTCCCTTACTGCTTCTGATTTATATCTGTGGCTGAATCTGATATTTCCTGCTCCTCTATTTTCCCAGTCAAAACAACTTTCCCACGCTCTCAAAGTCCCTGCATTCACAATTTCAACGTCACCATACTTGACCAATGGAACTTGACCCTGCATTGCCTGAGCCAATCAGACCCTGGCTGCTGATTTTGAATATTTTATTGAATATTGCTATCCTTATCTTCATTTGAGCGTATGCTTAATGAAGTTGCTTTACATCGTCAGAGTCTAATTGCCAAAAACTTTATGAAAAGTTATAAATTTGATCAGTTAGGATTCACATAAAGAAGTCATTTTGCTTGCATTCAAGTGCTCAAGAGTCGATTTTTCAGTATTTCCAGGTTATCAATAAGCATTGATAAATCAACAAGTAGTCACAGATATAATTTTAAATAAACAAAACAAAACATTTGATGTTTGGATACTAGTGTATAACCTCTCACATCCTGTGTAATAGTGGTACATTTCTTCTGACAACCAAAACTCTCCTGAAGGAATATCTTGTCAGTTTGACATTGATTAAATTGATTATGGGTGAATTTGTCTGTTGAGTGTGCTCCAAATTCTGTAATTGAAACTGCTGTCAATGCTCCAAACTAAACAGCTTTCTATGCCCAGTTGAGGGGAGGAAGGTATAAAGATGTGTGAGTGTGTGTGTGTGTTTGTGTGTGTGTGTCCTTGTCTCCTTGTCCTTTAAATTTATGAGGAAGAATTTAAGTTTTACATCCTGACCTGAGGACATTTTCTCCAGTCCTTCACAGGGCTGTTTCAAGATTAAGACTTGATTAAAGTTAGAATTAGATGAGGTTGGGGTTAGACATGTAATTTTGAAGGGTAAGATTATGGGCTGATTTCTTTGAGTCAGTGAGGGTTCTCACAGGTATAGTACAAAAGTGTGTGTGCATGAATGCAGAGTTGAGAACTAATGTGCTGTATTTCCTTTCTCCAAAATCACAAATAAATGAGTCATTAGAGTATCACTCTAATGACATGATTAAATAAATAAATAAAACATTTTTTTTACATCTCTATTCATCTTTCATCTTTCATTTTATTTGTCAAGCCGTTAGATTTTTTTTGTTTTTTTCCTATTTAGCACACATTTAGTAATTTATCTGTTTCCCATTTTCCCCAAGCAACATTTCGTATTTTAGTCACCACATTTCCAGTTGTTCTAATGCTTATATGATATTGAGATGGGTGGTGTCCATGTATGACAAGGTTGGTCCAGGAACCAAACATTGGAAAAAACAAAAATAAAATGAGCTGTTGAAGAGTAGTCAAAATAAAAAAAGGAGTGTAATCTAAAAGTTGTTTGCCTTTTTTACCAGCTGATTGGGGGTTAAAAAAGTAGCTCTATATTTCTCTTCCATTTTAATGATTACATATACAATATTATTTATTGATGTATTCAGTTACTCTATTTCCAGCTGATCACGACTTACATTTTGTCAGTTTCAGGGCTCCATACAACACAAACCTGTTGATGAAAATCATGCTAAAATAAGCATATTGGAAAAAATCTAGGCTCATGTTTTTTAATCAACATACTGACTGATTAACTAAATTTATTTGCAGATCCATTGCTGAGATAAAAGAACCTGACTTATGTAGATTTGATGACTAATTATTTATCCCCATCAAGAATGAAACACTAAAAGGACAAAAGAAAACGTCTGTTGAAACATAATGATGAATAATCAGAGATCAGAATTAATCTCTTATTATTAATGTTTTTCTACTCACTGGAGTTCATAAATGTTGATTAATGTAAATGTGTCTCTAAACAGAAATTAAATGGTTTCCTCTTTCAGCTGTTCACAAACTCCTCTTGAGTAAACATCTGTGTGTCTGTGCACATTTGTCCTTCCAAATGTAATCCATTGCAGATGGTGAGGGTTGATCCCTGATAAAAGTTAATTTTTCTGTTTTCACTGTCTATGTTAATTTTGAACCGACAGTCGCTGCATTTTATTTTCCGTTTCTCTGGTCTCTTCAGTGCTTCTGAGCCATCTGACGCTCTCACTGCCGCTGCTCAAATGCAATGGCTTTTCTAATGTGACAATTTAATCCATCAAGTTTTCTGCTTTCTTTATCTCCAGCTAAGGACACAAGGACCCTGTATATTACATACTGAATGTAAAGAAATTTGTGACATAGCCTAAATTGAGGCATGGGGGAAACAAAAATGTGGAATTAGGTCTTGTCCTGCCAAAATGTGGCGCGTCACCTCGCCAACTTCCATTTTAACCTTCCTTTTTTTTTTTTATTAAATTGAATGTTCAAGAGAAACTGTGGAAAGTGCTGATAATCAGTGGTGGAACAAGTATTCAGATCTTGTACTTAAGTAAAAGTAGCATAACTGCAATGTAAATATGTATAAATAATATGCAAAATAACATCTATTATGTTATTATAATTAATACTATCATTAAAGTCTTTCTTTCAGGCTTTTTTATTATATTGGCAACACAAAGCCCCAAATCTCTTTTATTATACCTTTGCTTTATGTTTCTCTTACTGCTCACCTCTCAATATTTTGCAGACTTTGAGTTAAAGCATTGGTCCAGTACACATTCAAATCTACATTTGATTTTTACCTTTCTGAATATTAGCAGTAGCATAATATAACCATACAATCCTAGCCACATCTTTGATCTCAGTGTCCGTAACTTATTAGGTTTAAAGCTGCACTAATCAATATTTTTAAATTAACAATGTAAAAATGACTATATGTTATATGAACAATGTCACTCAAGAGTAAAAAAAACAATATGTAAATTGGAGGGTGGATGCCCAACCCGAGCCCGACAGGACGTGCCAAGACTTGACGGGTCGGGCTGGGCTCGAACAAAAGTTTAGAAGTTTAGTCAGTTAATGTTGGCATTTTGACGGTCACTTGCAAGGTGTCAACACATGTGTGATCAGGGTAAACATGGAAGCTGATATGTCCTTGTTGTGTTCACAACTTCCAGTAACCCCTCAAAAAAATCACATCATGCATGTTTCATGGTGTTTCGATGAAAGTGCATGTCTTCTTTTTGGAACTGAAGCAAAGTGCGCTTTTTGTGACTTCAGTGGGGAAACACACATATCACCGAGTACATTTTCATCTCCAGGCCACTCGGCCAGACTGAAAGAAAGAAAGCACGAGAACAACTGTTGCTCCACAGTGTCATCTCATCTCATCTCACATGCACAGTGATGTTGCTCTATGCCAACTCATTTCTCCTGTGTTGCGTAATACTGCTACACAGTCCTGACTCACAACATCATACAGGCGTCATAGAAATCTGTGCCAAGGTCAGAAGTGACAGGACATGCTAAAGCTGAGGGTTTTTCCTACCCTGTTTGAAATATTAAGACCTTAAATCCTGAGTTTGTTCTTAAATTGATAAGGTGAATGATAACACAACAAATGCAAGAGCCTGAAGAACAAAAAAATTGGTAAGAATAAGACAAGTTCCAGCTTTTATCGAATAACAAATAAGTCTTTCTTCGTTGTTCTTTTATCTCATCCCATTTTAATCTGTCTTTAGACACACACACACACACACACACACACACACACACACACACATTAAATCAAGAGGTAATTCCAAAGTTTTCTTTCAGTGACATTTCTTTCTCTGTATTCTACATTTGTTGGGTCTGAGTTTTGCTTTGTTTACCTGTTCATAAAAAAAATGGCTGTGTCACTTAAATGAAAAAAATTCAATGTCATCATCTGAGTGTAGTGTAGTGTAGTCTGTCATATGATCTAATGGAACTAAAATAATATATTGTAGAAAATCAAAGCTTTGTAAGGTGATGTTTACTCATGAAATTGCGTTTGTTTGTGCCACAGAAAGTTGACATGTTAACCTATTATCCCATAACAGTTTAATTGTGAAATTTTTTGAGTTACTTGTGGCCTAATAGCTCATATGTCATTGCATTTAAACTCTAAATCTTATTTATTTATTTATTTTGCAAATTGAACACTTCAAACAGTACAAAATGTTCACATCCTCACACGTGACATTCTTGGACTTGCACAGCTGTCGGTTCACAAGGGCCGGTTGCTGTAATTCTTTAACAATAAAAACACTCAGTTAGTGTGACCTCAGTTGCCAATGAAGCTTTGAAAATAATTAATCCACGATTTACATGTTCACTAATTGAATCCAGGTTCGCAAAAGTAGGACCATCACAGCAGAAACAGGCTGCACAGCTTTAAAATGGTGTCGAAGAAAAGAGAGAACTTTTTATGGAGAATACAAAGAGATTACAAAAAGCGGTTCTTGGCTAAAAATTACTCGCACATCACAAATTGCTGGAAGGCATTTCTGGTGGTGGCCAAATATTTAGATTTTACACTTATGCTGATAAAAACCAGCAGGCATATACATGAGAAACCATTCACTGTCTGCAACTTCTAGCAACAGTCCAACCAAGACAGGATGTAAGAAAAAAAAAAACGTAAAAAGGTTTTGCGAAATCTCATCTGGAGTATTTAATTAATAACGAAGAAGACATCTGTCCTCGCAGCATGCACGTCTTTCATTGTGGTTTTACCTTTAATGTACCAGAGTGATTTATATTCAATGTGTAGCTTATTATGTGTTTTATGTGTTGCATGTGTCATTTAGTGCCTGATAAACTGTCTATATAAAAAGTATAGTCTTACATATAGATGGATGTTAAAAACAAAAAGTTATTCTCTGCTGCAAAAGAGCTGCCCAGTGGCTAACAAACCTGCAGCAGAGAGGGCAGAGTTCAGAGTATGCTGTAGGGGCATGTTGACTAAATGGCACAGATCCATATCAGATTTTGTCCTTATTAGTCCAGAAACAACTCTGAGCCTTTCAAGCAAAATAATGAGCAGCACGTAAACATGTGTTCAGTGTTTATACTGACTGCATTTGCAACTCTGCTGCTGCCAGCCTCTTCAGACTACCTGTTTGTCATATGATTCCTAATAAGCTTTTGTTAAACACACTTGTAACAAATCTTCTTGTTGAAAAACCCTATGCTCTCAAATCAATAAATATTTTTTCTCTTTCTCTTATGACCCTTGGAATATATTCAAAACTTTTGTCTGTGGAACTGTGGAAACAAAGCTGGACATCATACTGTCTAAAAACGGAAATGACAATGAAAACTGACTCAAAAAAACGGATGGAAATATGAAAATATGATCTAAAAATAAAATGAAAAACAAATTGTATCCGATCCCATTACACCCAAAAAGAATGTATGCTTTTTAAGTGTCAATGAAATTTAACACATAATGATTATGACATAAATGTCTTCAATTATATCCAGTTGAGCTCAACTCAACTGGCAGCTTTTTCAAAGTAATAATGGCTGAAATCCTCTTTGTACTGTTGTGCTCATGTGGCCAAACTTCATCTCCAAACTGAACCGTGCTGGTCGCAGAGCATATGAGAAATGTTAATGATCTGGACAACTTCCACTTTTTCTGTTTGTCTAAAAACAAGAAGAATTTCATTCTAGCCATTCATTCCAGTTACACTGTTGTTTAGTGTCTAATCTGTTTAATGAATCGCCTCTCTGAATGGGATGACAACTCACTGGGGATTTATAGGAATAGTTGGACAAGGCCATTCTCCGCCTTGTCCCTGGCAGCTGGAGTATGTCGATTGGGGGCACTGATGGATCTCTCTGGAGAGGGAGGGCTGGTTCATCTTATTCCGCACCTCAGCCAAGACCACAACTGAATCTGATTGCCAATCTCTGATGTTCGTGCCCTTTCCTTAGGGTCTTGGATTGGTTTAGGAAGGGATCAGGCCCACAATGGGCCAGCTCCTTCTACCCCAGGGGGCCAACCGAAACTGGATCAATATCAGTCACAACATGACAAATAGTGTTAGAAACATGGTGATAATGGTTACGGAGATGATGTTCATACTAATAATTAAAAAAACAAAAACAATAACAGTATTGTTGACTCCGCTGACCTCATCTTTCCCCCTGTTTTCTCTCTCTCGTTGTGTTTTATTGGGTTTTAGAGCAGAACCTTCATCAGTTAGTGTGTGATGTTTCTGGTGAAGCTCCAGGGTTCATGGGTGACCTCTTTCCAGTCTGACAGTGTAGAACATAACATGAAATCAACATTTGATGTTATTCCCTTGTCCTTTAAAGGTGCTATATCTGCACACCCTCGGGCTGGGTGGTCCTTTGGGCCTGCAGTCCAGCAGGTGCTTTAAATCCTGCAGGTGGGCGGGTGCAGCACTTCTTTTATCCCTTTATTTCACACTTTGCTCAGCTTGGGGGCAAATGACTGAGCCTCTCCAGGTGTGTTTGTGTGAAAAGTAAAGAAGACGAGACCGACGATGAAAAGATATATCTTAAGAAAAGAAGGGAGGAGAAGAGGGAGCCTTTGTGGACCCTGTGTTCCTGGATGTGCATTTGTGTGTGTGTGTGTGTGTGTGTGTGTGTGTGTGTGTGTGTGTGTGTGTGTGTGTGTGTGTGTGTGTGTGTGTGTGTGTGTGAGAGAGAGAGAGAGAAAGAGAGAGAGAAAGAGAGGTAAGGACACGGTGGCTCTAACAGAGTCTACAGAGATATGTGTGGAGAGGATGTGGCTGTTGCACCGTTTTACTTTCAGTGCTGCTACTTGAGCTGATCCACCGGATGGTTATAGTCCCCCCCCCCCTTCTCGCTCCTTTTTAAATGTATTGTTTGCTCTAACATATTGTACTGACTAGGACCGGGAATCTTCTGCTGACTTATCTGTCGATTGTTTGGCGGGTTTCACGGGGGAAACCTGTCCTGGATCGGTGTGAGGCGTTACAGCCGGAGCGACATGAGCGCAGGAAAACTTCTGAGGCTCCGGATGGACGTACCTGTCATCATTTTGCTCATCCACTTGACCCACACTGAGATTAGAGGTAAAGGCAGATGGAGGGTGGAGAAGGTGATGTGCTTAAGACCCACTGTAATTTTCTGTAATATTTTGCTCATATTTTATTTATAGGATTATTATTGATTATTTACACCGATCAGCCGCAACATCGCAACAGATTTGAATGTTCCGGCTGATCTGTAGCCTGTTTTGAAAGTGATAATGTGATTTAAAACTTATTCTATAGTTTCAATCATTTTCCATGGCTTCGTGGCTCGACTAAGTGAAAGAAATACCCGATCAGCAACGTTATGTTTGTAATGTGGGAGGCGTATCTCATTCTGATTATATGTCATTGTTAAAAAGGATTCAAGTTTTTCATTTTAGCTCATGTAACTTGTTCGGTGGGTTTTGAATTACGTCATTTTATCTCTGTTTTACGATCATTCTTTCTATTTTCATGTGAACAATTTCCTTTATTGTAAAGCACTTTGATCTGTATTTCTTGAATGGAACATGCTATGTGAAAATAAGATGTATCATAATTACAGTATAATTATTAGTATTTATTATGTGTGACTGTCCTCAGAAGCTTAGAAGAAAAATATCGATTTATATTTAGGATGCTCTTTAATGAGCTAATTACATTTAAATGAATCCGTTTTGATAATTTGCTTAAATGAGTATGTAGGTTAGCTTGTTCAGGCAATTGAAACATTCAGTAGGAAACATTCAGTGCTGCCTCCACCTCTCAGTCTGTGATTCATCTTCAGGTCTCCTAATTGTGTCAGGTGTGTTTGGCTGGATGAGGTCTTGTATGAGCATTTTCTTTGACACACAAAGATGCAGAGAGACAGAGACATGACAGATATACTGATGTTCTGTTTCACACTCAGTTACTGTTGTTGTTCAATGTGCAGCTGAATCAAACAGTGTTTCGACCATGGGTGGAGGACTCTCTCAGGACTTGCTGTGAAATCAGTTGTGATTGTTGACGTTACAGGACGGCCACAGTACCAGTTTTTGATTTTGTTCTCTCTAGAGGAATAACAGATTTGTTTTTTATTGCATCACAGTTATTTTGTAAACTTTGTTCAGTGTTGGAAGAAGTGCTGATATTTTTCTTACTTGTAGCAGTAACACAATGAAAACACACAAGTGACAGTCCTGCTTACGTAAACATACTTAGGTACTGGCAGCAAAATGTACTAAAAAAGTAAAAGTACTCATTTTATAAAATGTTTGTGTTATCGTGCAGTGAATATATATATTATTAGCATTAGCATGTTAATGTCAAAGTAGAGTTAATTTTAAAAACTGCTGTTGAGTAGGTAAATCTATAACAATGCATATTTTATAAACTGACCTTATACTGATCTGAGAAGTAACTATAACTGTAGAATAAATGTAGTGGAGTAAAAAGTGCAGTATTTCTCTGTGAAATGTAGGGGATTAGAAATAAAGTAGCATAAAATGAAAATACTCAAGTCAAATACAGGTTTCTCAATATTGTACTTAAATACATGCACTTCACATTCCACCACTGATTTCATTGGTTTTAATAGCGCCGGACAGTTACAGTCCCAGTTCAGGATTGATAAGACAGTGTTTTGGATCACCAGAGTCAGTGACAGAGCAAATGAGGAGTCACATTTTCTGCGACATGCGGAGGAATGGCAATGAGGAGGAGGCCGCAGTTCAATGTTTTTCACAAACATTTCAGATCATGTATTCAGATAGTGTAATCTCTGTCAGATAGCGATTGGTTACATCTGTCAGATCAAGTCTTTTCTGCCATAATGGATGGGGAGCGGTTGGCTCACCCGCAGGAAATATCCAGTTGTGAGACCACAGAGATCCTGGCACAACAGAGACAGCAGAACAAGGATCAGGATTCAGACAACCATGAATATTGCTAGAGGATTTATGTTTTTGCTTGTCACTGTTTGTCTCCGTGATTGATACAGTATTTTGGCCTGATTATATTACAGAATAGTGATGGATAGTAATGATGATGTGCTGACATTCACATAAAAGCCTAATCAGAGTAATGTTAAGCTAATACGTAATTTAGTTCATGATTTAAATCAATGAATACATTTGAAAACAGATATTTAGCTGTTAGTGAATGCAGAACGAAAAGCTTCAGTGACGCTGCAGAGGATCTGAGAGAATCTGAAAATAGACAACAACAGACTAAAAACCCTTCTGTTTAGCCTGGTTCTTTGTCAGACACTTTGAATTGCATTTAAAGGTGCAATATAAAGCCCATAGGTGAGAGACAAATTGAGGATTTCAAACAAGTTATCAGGATTTTGACTTCTGGTAAATAATCAACCAATATTTATCCCATGAGCACCTAGATATGGTGTAAACAGCCCCCTGTCTGGAAACTACAGAGGCCGGCATCATGTCAGTTTACATCACTCCTTGGCTTCAGTCTCTGTGTGTGAAGGTTTCTCTGCCACACACAGAGGTGTTGTGTCAGACTGAATCTGCTCTTTATGGCTGGGAATAATCTTGAGATACTGGTGAACTGATTCAAATAGTCTTTTCTAATATTGACTCAGTGTAGGCGGAAGCTTTGCCAGATGGTCTCAGTGATCGTCCCATTTTCTTTGCTCAACTGAAACAGTCAGTTACAAATTATATCTGTTTATAATAAAGTGAAAGGAAACAGAATATGGAGCGCTAGCAACTGTGGAAGTGGCTAATAACTCTCTCACAAAGCCATTAATTTACTTTCTGTGGGCTGCAGGGAGGCGATCTGCTCTGTTATCCTAACCGGCGCCACCTACAGGAAAGGAAAGTAACATCAGCAGAAGTTTAGACCTGCACATGTAGATATAGTGATGACGCCACCTAGACAAAAAGAAAAGAATAGCAGCTGCAGTTTTAACACTGTGCAGCCGGGGTAAGAGCTACATCTTTTCTTTTGAACAGTTGCTTTTTTCTTAGTGTGTGGTTTGGATCTGTTCTCGGGTCAGTTCAGTTTACTCTTCATTGCGGGGAAACACATTCTCTTGAGGTTTAATTTATTCAGATGTTCTTGTTTCAGTGACCTTTCCTTTAGCTTGCGAGCCTTCCCTTGAGCAATTGTGCTATTTATCACAATTTTGACGTTTTTATGACCGCTGTGCTTTTCTTTAGCACGTCAGATCTTGCTGACACCGCTCTTAACAACACGTTCCCATTCATTTGTTATTGTGCTGGCCCTGTTCACCATCACATGGGGTTTACGGGGGTTTATGGGGTTTACGTGCACTTTCCATACTGGTAGATTTTCAGGTCTATAAGTCAAACTGAACTTAAACCTCATAGTCAGTGTTTAATGTCAAATCCAGTGTGCTGGAATGCAGAACCAGAACTCACCGTGCAAACACTTTAGTTTGTACTCCTACTGCTCTGATGTCATATTTGGCACTGGCACAGTATGGCATCAATTTGAAGTTTCCTAAAAGATTTAATAGGATTTAACCTGGACTGTTCCTTCTTCTAACTGTGGTACTATTTTGTTCGGAAAGTTGGAGTAGTAGTACAGCGTTTTTGGAGATTTGTGTTGTCGTATGTAATAAATTGTCTGTTTTTCTGGACACAGACATGTCAACCCTTTATAAGAATGAAGCCGGATGAAAGAGCTGGTGTCAGAACACAGATAATGTTTCGGCTGGAAGATGGATAACTGCAGTAAAATCAAAACATCAACTTTAATGTTATGATTTGTTCATATGAATTTTGCCCATCTTGGCCACAGCTTTTCCATCCCTTGCCTCCTCCTCTGCTCTCACTTTTGCTCTTCCCATTATGTTTCTGTATTTTCCGCTGTTTTGCTTTGTCTTGGTTTTTCCTCACCTTTCCACCAGGCACCCCCATGACTTAGCACTTAGTCAACAGCGGATCGCTGCCTGTGTAAACACTTTCTCCTCATCACCAATTAGTGTCTGCCTGTGTGTGTTGATCTTGATTATGACGCTCTGCTGTGCACTCTGTGGGAACTCCTGATCTAGTTTGTTTGGGCCTCGTGCTGCAAGTTCATAGATACAAATTCCAGCAACTTTTTTAAATGTTGTACACTCACAAATGACTGCTTTACATGAGCATTAATTTGTGCACTTTCCACACAAAGGCAAAGTATTAATAAATATAAGTTGCACAGACTTATAATGATCATTTCTCATAGAAACATCCAGGTCATAATATACAGAGAAATTCCTGCGCATTGAAATATCAACCAACTGGTTTGTATCCAACAACAACTAAAAATGGCATGTGGTTATGGTGCCAAAAAATAAGCAGTTTAATTCTAATTTGACATAGTAGAACTCTCATATATGAACATCCTTATGTTGTTATGTGCCAGCAGTAATGCTGCATGTGCCACTTACAAATATGACTGGGGCCTTTGTGTTAGCTAGCAGGCAAAAATGAGGGACTTGTTTTGGGGTTGTTTCACAGGAGACAGGCTGCAGTAAATGAACTGTGAAAAAAAGTTTTTGTGCCAGCTACAGTCCTGTGTATCTCATTTGTGTGTTGGACATGAATTGTGAAACAGTAATAAATGATTAGTCTTTGAGGTTTATGTGCATCGAAATGATGGATTATGAGAAAATCAGCCCCTGGGTAAAGACAGGTAAAAGACATCCAACCCTTCCTGTGATCCCCAGACTGAAAGAGACATATTTGTAATCATTTAAATCTCTCTTTCGTTCTTTTGCATCTTTTTTGGTCATTTTGTGTCTCTTTTTGGCCCTTTTTATTCAATGGATTAACTCATACTGAAATTTTTCTTGAGTTACAGCCTTCATCTAGAGAATTATGAAAGTTGAAATGAATGATACCACTTTTTCTTGGTTTCATGTCTATCACAGATCTCATTTTGTGTTTCATTAAGTGCCATCATTAAATTCATTATTTATATGTGTTACGTCAAAACATCTTCTGTGGAAAAGGCCTATTACAACGACATAAAACAAGACATTACAAGACTGTGTTTAATGTCCAAATGTGGAAATTCTTGTCAGTGTTTACTTTTATATCGTTGTCATGGAGTCTACTTCCTCCATTCCCGATATCTAACCAATCAATGTTGATATGGAGTATGCTGAAAGGAAGCTACACATTCCTGTAGCTCATGATGTTTGAGAAATGTTGTTCACTTGTGTTTAGTTTTTCTGTTCACAACAGTTTTCTGCAAGGGGACTTTAATTCCCTGACCTGTCTGACCCTTTTAGAGTGTATTTCCCCTGTTAAAATACCTGTGGGTAATTTGTTTCTGCCGAGATGGTGGTCAGTTTCACTGAAGGGAAAATTGATGACGAATGGGTCAAGTGGCACTAATTCCAGAGATCCTCCCTGATTGGCCACAGACAGCAGGTGACAGGGTATCAGGGGGTGATTGGTCTGTTTTTCTCTGTCCAGGAAAATGGAGGGGGGTCAGTGTTTTGTGTAAAGTGAAGATTTTTTTTCACAGTAAAATTATAATTTTTATTCATAATTATTGTCAATAAATTCATATTATTGCTACATTATTTTCCATTCATGTGCCACTGGCAAATCCGAGAGATGACTAGTACTTTCATTCATATGCTGATGCCTGTCGACATCTGCCCGATGTCTCATTTCCATTACACCAAATACAGTAATTGCTTACAATTATAAAAGCTAACACCATGTTCAGTGACAGTCACAGGATTGATGGCCTGAAACATCCTGTCAGTTAATGCTGACAAAACTGAGATGTCAGTGCTATGTCATTTTGAGCTGTTGTATTATATAAGCCTGTGTATTCCATCTTGGGTTTTAAGTTGTGACAGCTGTCACGAGGTTTGTCCCATGTAGCCTATAGTAAGTGTTATTGAGGACTGTAGCTAAGTCACACTTTTCTATCATACTTCAAACAGAAAAAAACTTTATGAAACCTCACTCTAATTCCTCCATCTCTTTTTCAGCTCTGGTGGCCAGCAGCCAGGTGGAAGAAGAGACGGGATGCCCCCTCGGCCAGTTCCCATGTGGGAACATGAGTGAGTGCCTCCCTCAGGCTCTGCAGTGTAACGGACACAAAGACTGTCCCAACGGAGCCGACGAGCGGCGCTGTGGTAAGTCTGTGTGTATGAAGTAGAATAGTGGTGGTAAACAATCAAGGAGGCCTCAGGGAATGTATTATATATATTTACCACAAATAATAAGTAATAGATAGATTTCTATTTTTAGCTTGTAATTTCACATAAAGATTTCTTTGTATTATCGTAAAAAAGAACACAGTACATTTCTTCCCTCTGGCACACAACTAATCTAGTGCCAACTCTCGACCAGATATCAGTGCAATCTTAGCAGAATAAACAAACTTTAGATGAAAAAAACAACAAGGACATCATCCAGCAGGGAAGATCATAGTGATCATTGGGTAACAAAAATAAAAATACTCAATTAATACTGTAAAGCAAAGGATGAAAGTTAAGAATCATTGTTACCTCAAATATCATCTCAAAGTTTCCCCTACGAGCAGAGTCTCAGTGTGACCACATGTGGTCTGAATGAGACCCTCTGAGGTGATCAGCCGGAAGAGAACAAGCACCGACAGTCGATCATGTCCTGTGAAATCAAGAATTATTCAAGTTCTCAAATTGAATTAATTACTTTCAGATTTATATAACTTACACCTATATAAAAGATTGTTTAACCAGACTAACAGCAGGTCAATATGCACAATCATGACTTCACGAGAAACTGGACAGTATATCCAAAAATAAAAAAGAGTGACTTTACAAATGGTTTGGCATGAAGGTGTAAGGGCTGCTACTGAAACCCAGCCTCAAGTAAAGAACACCTTTAAAGGATGTTAGAGATATTTTTTATAGACGCTGTACTTCCATCCATTCGCAGATGAACAGGCTGCTCATCAGCGGATTCATGAGCCCTTCACTGACAACAGCAAAGAACAGCTTATAGACAGTAAGATAAACCAACCTCCTCTTAGCTCATAGACTTCTACCACTCCGACAGTTTATTGTAAAGGTGCAGCACCGGAGTCCCTGTGGTCCGAGGGCGGGCGGCAAGAAATGTCATGCTGCAGCTTCTCAGCCATGACAACTTTAAGGTTGAACAAGATTAAGAATTGAGGATGACATGCTTGTTACTTTATCAAAGACATCAACACGTGTCGTGTTTTTTTTTTTTTTGAGAGCAAATACAGTTATTTTATTTTAGTGACACAACAGACCAACTGCAGCCGTGCTCTCCTGTCGCCTCTCTTGGGGCCTTGGCCATCTAGAGTGTGAGCGACTGGAAAAACCTCCTCACCGCGTTCTCTTCTGTGTTCTTTATAACTGTGAACTAACTGGAGAGAAGAGAAAGGCATGAGCACAGGGTAACACAGCGTGGGCAACTTCAGAAAAGGATGGAGTACACCATATTGTAAAAGATCTGCCCAGTTTCAGAGATCTGTTCAGATTCACATCATCGTTCAAGACCAGGCTCTTTGTCTGCTGAATATTTACTCTTTTGTGGTGGCCATTCTAGTGTTGAATTATCTTTTCTACATTAAAACACTTTTCATAGACACTGAGAATGAGCTATTCTCTATGAATATTTTCCTATTTCTAGGGCATCAGTATTGCCAGTGTTTATCCCTTTGTCTGATAAAGTGAGCAATATCCAAAAACATTTTTCTAGTACATATTATGCTTTGAAAAACATTGTATTTGCCGCAGGATAAAAGCATATTTTCCATATCAGCTAGATCAAGAAGGAGCACAAATTAGTCTCAGCCTGGCTGTGGTTGTGCCTCCATGCCAAATAACCAGAAACCCATTCTGTGCTGAATTATCTCTCCTCTTTCCCATCCTCCTCATCAGGCAGCCTGCACTCACTGCAATGCTGTGCAGCATTGCCATGATAACAAGGATTTCAAAAAAAAAGCTCATCTAACAATGGGCACCAGGCCCTCACGCAGGACGCCATACCTCATCTTCTCAGCTGTCTTGTTTCTGCTGTGTTCCTGATGGTGACGGTTGGCTCGCTGAGCATCTTGATCAGATTGCTGCATACAGCTGATGTCGTGAACATGACTGTAAATTCCAAGTATGTGTTTTGAAGCGGCTGTCAGCGCCGTACTGACGAGGGAAAAAATGTTAGGGCCGCTGTTAATTTAGCACTTTCCAGAACTGTTGTACTGTTTCATAGATAAATGTAAGATAGTTTGGTCCGTGGGCTATAGCCTCCACGGCTGACATGACTGCTGTCAGACTTATTTAGGTTTCACAAAAGGAGCATGGTTTATTATCATTCAGGAAATGAGCAACTGACCATGATGCCAACTCCATCCTCCTCTGCATCGGTCAGCTGAGCTGTGACGCAAATGCTGCACTCACCGGGATTAGCGTGATACCTACAGTGGAGTTGCAGTGCTGGTAATAACACTGGGTACAGAATAGCTCAAGCACCTGTCTTTTTTGCTTGCCATCACCTGAGCTTCTTGTTACTTATCAGCCATTATAAACACACATACCAATTTAGCTGCAATGAGTTTAAATGTGCAAATGTAAAGATGTATCAGTTAGGCTCTAATTTCACCCAACTGCATGTGTTGACGTGTGTGGTCTTCGCTGTCTTCTGTAAAGAATAAATAAAAATGCAGCGCTGCTCCCTGCTACACCTGCTGAATACCTGCTCTTTCTGCCAAGCTCACTGTTTATGAGCTGTAGGAGCTCGAGTGAATGGAGTCAATAAGAATGAAAAATAGAGGACAACTATGGACAGTATGTAAGTTAGTCAACTGGTAACAAGCTCAGGGAAAGTCTAACAGTGTCTGTACAGTAAGTGTTTCAGCTGATTGTGCGTTGGGCTGTGAGCACTGCCAAAGCACAGGTGACCTTCACTCAGTACTGCACCTAATGCGTCCTGTCTAGAGACAGATGTACGACTGAAGCTGCTGCTGCTAACTTTCTGCTCATTCCATACACACACACATATATAAGAGTTTCTTTTTACACCAATGAGCTGAGGTCGGCTTTGTGTCACAGATTAGCACACTAGTGGTAGTATAAGATGGTATGGGTTTGATGCTCAGTATACTGTTGTTTGATATTCATGATCAGCCGTCGAGGAGGACCGTGCTGTCTCTACTACAAGCACAGTAGGTGCTGAAATATCAAAGTGAAAAGCAGCTCCGCAGTGGAGGTTCGCCCAAGAAGATATAATGTAGATATAGATATGAGGTCAGGTCAAGCTGCCGAGGGTCCGGTCTTCGTTTTGCTAAGGGAAGGATTCGAGGTAATTTATGGTTTAGAGAACGGCGACTTGTTAGAGAGCTCAGCACAGCCTGATACATGTCAAAACAATTTACTTTTGGCACATTTCACCATGTGTATTCATACAGTAAATGGCAATTTCATCCTTCACATTTGCAATTTTTGAAGCGGTTATTCTAGGCAATTAGTTCACAAAAACCTTAGAGACTTTATTTCCTGGAGATGACAGCAAAAAAAAAAAAAAATCCATAAAGCAAAGTCTCATAAGCAAAGAAAAATATCATTTCTCCTCATCACCAGTGAGACTTCAAAGCTATTTCTTAGCTGTGTTCACTTAACAGCCTCCAGTGCAGCATCAGAGAGGCTTTGAATGGTAGCTGACTGAAAGGCTGAGGACGGTGCGCGCACTGAATGCGATGGCTTCTTTTCAGACAGCATGTTTGACAGCTACAGTTGGCTCTGCCTCATGGCGCTGATGCGAAACCCCCAACATCCTGCATCTAAACCCCAACATCTACAGTAAAGCCAGTTTGTCTGAGAAAGTTGTTATTAACCCTTTTCAGAGCGGACGTGAGGTACCGCGGTTATGTGCATGAAAGGCAAATAATGAATTGATGCTTAAACCGATGACAGGAATGTTTAATTTGACCCGCTTACGCTTATTAAAGTACCAGTCAGCCAAACATAGTGCAAGGTCTGACCTGACCGTGGTGTAATTATGTGCAACAGTTGTTTAGACAAACTTTTGTAAAGTATATAAGATGTGTGTTGATGAAGTTTTGCAGTAGACATACCAATAGCCTGGAGCCCACGTATGTTTTGATAGAATTGATCTTAATAACAGGACAGTCAGATTATTACATTCAGCAGTATTTACAATGGAACCAAGCCCCCGCAGTGTTTGAAGTTCTGCCACCTGTCAAATCTCTTCCAAGTGTCGTTGAATTGCTGTTGAGTCTGTTCCCAAAATAACTGCATTCTTAATTAAAAGTATTCTCCTGCCCAAAATCTAGAGAAAAGCCATTCAAGGTGCGAAGATATGTCTGCCTGTGCTGCGGTGATTTCACAAAAGAAAATCCCTCTCTGCCGGTGATGATAATTTATCAGGACACAGTGCAGGACAAGATTGTTTTATGCTTGGCTGACTCCATTTTTTACCTTTTATGCATGTAACCTAGCAACCTATCGATGACAGTCAAGTAGTCTACACACACTCGTGTCTCCTGTGATGAACAGATAATTATTGTCTTTTGTTTGGCTTTGCAGGGGACAACATCGGATGGGCGGACTTATTTGGTCAAACGCTACAGAATGCAAATCCTGTGGACCAGTACTTCCTGAATGAGTGTTGTAAGTGTGTGCGGACAGTGTTTATGCCAAAATGCATGAATGTGTGTTATTTACCTCGACCATGTGTGTATGTTTGTTTGTTTGGACATTAATCTGATGAGGATGTGTTATGTGCAGGGGCACAGCACCTTGTTGTTCAACACTGTCTCCCAGAGAGTTACATTCAGAGGCAATGTATTTTTTGAATGAATGTGGCACCACAGCAACAGTCTCCAGGACGTGGTTGGGGGTGGATGGTGGGTTGGGTCTGAAATCAGTCACTCATTCACTTCTCCCTACTCACTATCTAGGGAGTATGTAGAGGACTGTATATTGAGCTAAAAAAAAAAAACACTTTCGCTCAACTCTATTCTTTATTCTTTATTTCAGCGTGAGTGCAGTGCATGATGGTATATATTGCTTGCTTAGTGACCATTGGTTGTACACCACTTTTCAATAATTCTCACTTTACATTTGGACAGCAATACAAAATGGCAAACTGACTACATAGAGAAGTATATATGGAGTAATGAGTGATTTCAGACACGGCCCAGATCTGTCCCACCAGAGATCTGTGTTTGCATCCTGAGTCCTGTCTGTGGTTATGTTTAGGCAACAAAAGCATTTTGGTTAAGGTTACGGAAAGATTATGGTTTTTGTTAAATGTAAATTAACATGTTATATCTGACGACACTGAACTGTTTCTGTAGTAAATCAGACTACTATCTTTCTCTAACCTTAACTGAGAGCTGTGAGAGTCTAAACAAAAACCATAAAACAGTGAAATAATGCTGTTGTGGTTACAAGCAGATATTGTACTGCCAGATCAGTTATTTTGCCAGAAAACAAATGGTTGCCTGAACATTTTACTCATGCATTCACTTTCAACACATTTGCAACTTGCCAGATATTTAACGACATTACAACATTACATGATAATCCTCATTACGTTGATAGAAAACATAATCTCGTCCCAGTTACGTTTCTGGCGTTTCTGTGAACACAGCTGTGAAAATGAATTTCCCCTCGGGGACAATAAACTAACTAACTAACTAACTAACTAAAATGTATTTGTTGTTGCGATTTGTTGTAACAACAAAAGATGAGGCTCTGACTCCATTCTCTGTCCCTCGTTATCTTTTTTTGTATCTGTTACAAAATGATTTACTGTACAAAATAACAAGCCGCTGCCGGGGAACAGCACAGGTGAAGACGATGGGAGATAATGACCTCATATCATTCAGCAGAGATGACACTCTTTGATTGTCTCCCTAATTTGTCTTGATTAACTTGTGGTAAAAACAAATTTCCACTCTGTGGAAAAGGGAGCTGAAACAATTAGTTGATTAATTAAAAGCTGATTGACCAAAAATTAAATCCACAGCAGTTAAGTATTCACCGGGTGTACATTTCCCCTCCCAGTACAGATTCTGGTACCTCAACATACTTTACTTAAATTTAAAAAGCTGTGTGCCACACTACATAGAATTCACTGAGGAAGTAATGTGACACCAGGAGTTGCTGTGAGTCAGTGGCCTGCTGTGACAGAATAAATATTGCTGAAAGCAGAAATACTTACTCTTATAGTGACACTAATGAGCAACTTGTATTTAATGCGGCTTGCTCTTGATAGATGATGCGCTTCATATGGTCAGTATTAGCCCCAACACTGATCTGGCATATATAACTTTGATTTAATGTTATTTGCGGAGCCAAAAAAACATTTACTAGTTTCTGCTTCTCAGAAATAAGCATCATTGTAAATTGGATAATGTTAAGCTCTGGGAAATGGTGAGTTCTCATGAAAGTTTCATGTTGTCTTATACAGCTATTAGTATTCTGTAATAAACCTCTATGTTAAAAATCAATTATGTAACGCCTAATTGTATGCGTGTGTGTGCGTGTGCGCGCGCGTGTGTGTGTGTAGTTTTGCAGGAGTATCCAGAGAGTTGTGACTGCATACAGACAGATGTCAATTGTGTGGAGGTCAACCTGCAGGATGTTCCTCTGCTCTCTCCGAACGTGACCTGGCTGTAAGTGTCCCCTGACTGTAATGTGTGTATGTGTGTGTGTGTGTGTGTGTGTATTTGTGTCTTTGCACTTCTATATTTGGTATCACCAATCTGAGTTTGAAGCCTCCGCAGTCTCTGTTTCTTCATGGATCTATTTCCGACTTGAACCTGACTTCAGAATGGACGGTGTAGGTTGTAGTTAGCAGCAGAGGATCTGATGATGAAAACTTCAATCCTTTTAGAAATTTAAATGATTTTAACACACAGTACAAATCACAGAGATGATAAAAGTAATTGGTTAATTAAATGTGTGCTTCTTAGTGGCTTATTAACAACAGGATCTTTGACAAAGGGCTTTTGCGGAGCAGAGGAATAAGCTGAAAAAAAGCACCAGAATCCAATTACCATCAAATGAATAAAGATCATGGAGATGTTTAAACTCCCTTTGCCATTTGTTGGGTTTTGCTCTCTGCGCTTTTATAATTTTCAACCATCCTCCTGATTTTTGACCTTTCTGCATTGCACTGCTTTCTTATCTCCCCTTTTTGCTCTTTCAAGTCTAAGTGCCAGCCTGGTCTTGTTTGTGAAGGCTTCTTAAAATTAATTTATTTGAGTGTTTTTTTTTTTAATCAGTAGTTAGTAAAGAAAGTCAAAAACTCTCCTGTTGTCTGTGGGTGCTGGTCAGTGTCTCGGCAGCTGAGCTACACCATGAGTCAGATTTTTATGTGATGGGGGGGGGGTAGCTACTGCATCAGTCACAGCCTCAGAGCAATGCCAGAAACCAGGGTTCACACTTATTACCATCTCCATGGAAACCTGCATCCCCTTGAGCCCACTTCACCAGCAGGTAAATCCTCAGGGACTAGAAAAGCACCCAGCATCAGAAGGACAGTCCAAAGAGCAAGAAGGCTAAAAATGAATTCTCTTGTTTTCTGGTCTTTGTTGAGTTTCGTATTTTGATGATTTGGTTCAGGAACAGAAGTTTATCTTAGTGTCCCACACAATGTGGAAAGTTCAGCCTCATTAGGGAATAGGCTTGTCTGGACAACCTTTGTTTTGTGTATGGATTAGACAAGAGATATGTCGTGTTACAGGTGTTGATGGATTTTTTTTAACCTTTAGAGACAGTCAGATGAAGTATTCTCCCCCACCTCTGGTCTTTATGCTTTACACCGCTGTCCACGTAAAATTATTAAATCAATACAGCTCCTTTACTAATCATTTGTCAGATGTAATTGAATTATTCACATTGACAATATCATAATCACAATGTGGTTTTACCTCAAATCAAACTTTGCTATATTATATTAAAGTGATACAATTTCCATTCAAGGCAAACTCCAAGTAAAATTTACCCAATGTCATTTTAACATAAATATCATCATTAAAACCTAAGTATGTCACATTAATCTAATATGTTTTTCATTAAACTAAATATACCAGCATTACATACAAGTCAGTTTCCTTTATCTGTATGTTAAGATCTCAGACCAAAAATCTGCAACCATTTTCTCATTTCAAACAACTCAAACTGCGATTTAGTTTATTTTACTATCCTTTTTATTTAGTGGGTATAGAGTGAAGAAGAATTCTTTAATCCATTATCTATACCTTCTTATAGAGTCTTATAGAGATTGGTGGGTAATTTTACTGTCTCAACTTCTCTGCATCTAAAAACTCAGTTTAGTTTGAGGACTCATTGCTTAATTGAATCATCCATTCCTTCTCAAGTTGGTCTCTCTGGGGGAAGCCTCACATTATTGATCGCTGTGTTGCCTGAGAAACAATAAAATTACTCAAATTACCCACTTGACCTTCTAAAAGTTGTTCATTTTGAATGATTTTGTTAATTGCAGCGTCATTACTTTCATTACTAATTAGCTTAAAAATCAGTTATATCCTGATCACTTTGCCTCATTTACTGAAGTCAGCAAGTTTCTATTGAATTACTGTAGACTGGTGTGGTGGAGTGGTCATCCATAAAATGGCCTTCAACTCTCACCCACACCTTTTAATCTTTACTTTCAGCTTGATCTCCTGATGTCCTGGTGATTTATCAGCCTCAAAGCACAGCACAGTAACAAACTGGACAGACTTTGTTTCACAGTCTAGAGCCAAACACAACAAAATGTTACTGACTTGTCAACAACTGCTCACAGCTAACACCGGGATCTTTGGGGAGTTTACTTTGGCAAATTTCACCTTCTATATCTGTTTTCCTCCTTCTGTATCTGTCTGGCCTGGCTTAGCTTTCGATTTTAGATTAAGATATGACTCGAAATCCACTTGAGCACAGAATTAGGTCCTCTTGGAATGATTTTCCAAAGTCTGCACACAAAAATTGACTGGGCCTTTGTTGCAACCGCACAGTGGAACACACAGCAAATCGGACCCTTTACTTTTTGTGCACTCAAATGTGTTATTACGTTATTTTTCTGCCTTTGCCTAGTTGGTGAGTGATGTGATTTAGATGAACTGTCTTTGTTCTTAGTTGTTGCTCTTTATACATTTTTACCCTCATATGCTGAATGCATGTAATAACTATCATCAGTCCATCCATCCAGTTTCTACTTCTCAAATACACTTACACCTACTTTCCAAATACACTTAATACCTTTTATTAAATTCCTAAGTCTTCACTACATATACTACGAGTCTGGACAGACATGGATGTAAACTAAACCTTTTTTATGGCTGTGGATATTGTCCATTGTGTTTGCACTGCATCTACTCCCATTCAAAACAAGTTTTTTTGTTCCTGTTTGCTTTTGGTGTGAAATATGAAATCTCATGATCTTTATTTTACCTTCTCTGCTTCCAGTATCACTGGATTATTCTGAAGATTTTAATTAGTTTAAAGTCTGCTGTCATCGTGGAGCTTTAGTTTCTGCTGGTTTTGTTTCTGTGGTTGGTTTTAATGTTTCCTTTTTGGCTGCACCGCAAGAGCAGGGCCAGCCCAGCCACTTTTGGTCTTCAAATTATGTGTTTGGTGATTTTGTCAGACAGTTATAAAATCAGGATTTTAGCCAAACAGAGCAGCAGCTAGGAAATGGCTTGGAAGTTAACACGTAGTCTTCATGGGCCATGTTATAGTCACTATTTCAAACTTGTTCTGTTGTCTGACAACATAAACTGAAGAACATGTAAATGAGAACAGGTTTATTGGAAATTCGGCTGTATTGACAGGTGATGCGTCCGTTACTGTGGAGATTTGGCTGCAGGAACTTTTCAAAAGCCGTTTCTGAAAAAAGCAGCAGTTTATTGCACATAATGCTTCAGACCTTTACTCTTCTCTCACCCTTTCTCTCACCCTTTCTCTCTCTCTCTCTCTCTCTCTCTCTCTCTCTCTCTCTCTCTCTCTATCTGAGTGTATCAGCACTCCAGGTGTCTGTTTATGCAAAATGTGTGTCGTTTTTCTAACATGTGCATTTCCTGGTTTGTGTTACAGGTCACTGAGGAGCAATGAGATCCGAGGGTTGTCGGATTTTGTTTTCTCTGAATACTCTGCCCTACAGAGACTGTGAGTATTTTTGTGCTTGTGTTGCTTTCCACATCCTCACAGTGTACACTACTGCTCAAAAGTTTTAGAACAGCTCAGTTTTTCCAGCTTTTATTGAAATTTACTGTGTCAATGCACTCTGATAGAACAAATAAGCAACTGGAGATTAAAAACAGGGCAAAAGTACCAATATTCATCATGAAGTTTAGTCAGAACTGTGTGGCAGATTAAACCCCATCCTAACACTCAGCCTTCTCGGGTGGATTCAGTTGTTCTTCGGTTATTTCAAGACATTTTAGATGCACAGTAAATTACCATTAAACTGTGTTTCTATTGCTCATGTTTTCTAGTTTCTAATGGCACACATTAAACCATTTAATTTGCTGGCACATTAACGTAATGGAGCTTCACTGTTGCTGCCGTTTTTGCCTGTTCGCCTGTTATTCAGTCGTTGAACTCGCTGTATACATTATTGCAGAACTGACTTGTTGACAGTCCCAATGCTTTGTGTAAGATCTGATTTCATTTTCACACAGTAAATCTTTTGACCAGTCGAGCTTTTGAAAAACAGAGACAAAAGCAGTTTGTGTGCGTTTGTGTTTTTCTTGTATTTTCTGCAGAGTGAATGAGACGAACCAGAGGGACAGTTACTGATGTTTCTGGTGTTTACTCTTTGTGCATCACTCAAATGCTGTAAACTCTCAATAACTGTATTTCGCAAATGCATATGTGCATTGTGATTTTGACGACTGTATAAAAGCCACAGTACATCTGTGCTAATTCAAGTTTTATCTGTTTTTATTATTACCTTTTTACATCTATTACCTCTCATAATCTTTGCAGACACAATGTATGTCACTTCAGCTCAATTTAAATTACTTCATCTCATCCTTGTGCGAGGTAGAGAAAGTAGTACACTAACCGGAAAGTCGTTGGTTCGATTCCTGGCTCCTCTAGTCTGCATTTCAAAGTGTCCTTGGGCAAGATACTGGACCCCAAATTGCCCCTGATGTATCAGTGATGTGAATGTGTGTGTTAATGGCTGAATGTGGCTTCCATTGTGGAGCACTTCGAGTGGTTGATAAAGACTAGAGGAGTGCTATATAAGTGCAGTCCATTTACTAAGTGCAGTTCATTCCCTCAGAAGGGGATTTTAGGGTAAGTGAGTCAGTAAACATAAACACTTTATTTAACCATATAGAAATACAGATATGACAGAGCTGAAATTAAGTGTTAGTGGTTGTAAGACTCTGAGATTAGTTCTGCTGAAGAACTAACTAAATACGGGGCTGATTTCTTAAGATACTTAAGTCCTCTCTTTTCACTGCTGATAAATACTGAAAAAAGCAGTGAAGGGGAAAGACATTGGGACATTTTTGCGTCTCACCTCCATGGTGCATGTTAGGTGGGACAGTGCGTCATCATGCAGGCGTCATTCTCTTGAACGGTTCATAGAAATGTCATACGGATCAGACGATCTGGTAAGAATCAGGGAGCGCCGTCATTTTTGCAGAGAGGAGCACTTTCCTGCATCAATCTGCATATTAATGAGAGAACAGTGATTAGCCATTAATTGCTGTAACCAGATATGCCGTATGCAAAGACAAAGATGTTGATATGAAAGTCTTCGCTTATTAATGAGAATATTGATTTAATTAGGAATAAACGATAAATCGAGGAGAATAAATAGTAGAAACTTCATACTTATACCACAGGCGCTCCATATGCAGTAGATGATCTTATTAGATTTTGCTGTTCCTTGCTGCATGAATTTGCATTTAAATGAGGAAAAACTTTTCAAGTATTCTTGATGAAAAACTACTAGTACTGTGAACATATGTGTGTTGTAATGGTCAAGCTCTCAGTACATTTACCCTAATTTAATTTAATTTCCAATATATTATAGCACTCTCACAAATTGGCATGACTTTGTCCTGACACAAATTAAAGAGAATATCAAGATATCAAGAGGGAAAACCAGCACGGCACAAGCATCCTTCACACTCTGTAGTGAAATATAATAAATCCATCTTCTTCAAGATTATTAATGCCTCCTTTTTGATGTCATAAACTGCCTCCAGATAACATTTAACTACACAGCGTAACGACACGACATAATGTACCATGTCATTATGTGACTTACTGGGTATTTTAAGTGAGAGTCAAGACGACACATTATAGGATTAGAAAAGGTCATTTGAGTCATTTTTTTTGTTCAGCTATGAGGCTCAGAAGGTGAACCATAAGTGGATCAAAGAGGTAAAGCTGCCTTTTTGTTTCAGTTGGTGTAAGGTTTAGCACAATAGTCCAGTGCCTCTTCTTTACTCTTCTTTGCACTTGTGCTTAACACTATGCTTAATGAAGTGGACAATGATGACTAGCTCTCTGGGTCTGTCTGCAGAATCCTGAATAGTAATAGCTTCTAAATCATGAGGAGCACACACATTCACAAACATTTTTCAGATTAAAGGTCGGTAAGTGCTGGTTTGTTATTATTGTGTTTTTAAGTGTCATAATTTGCATCTGCTGATGATTGCCCCCTGTGTGCTGATGTGGAGAAATGTGCTGATTAGTGTATTACCCTGTCACTGTAGTATAAAAAGGGAAAGAAAAGACCTTACACCGGTTGATAATTATGATATTACTCGAACAACAGGGAATTAATCACTTTGACAATCTGTTCAAGTCAAGATTGTTTGTATGTGTGTGTGAATGATGTTTATAATCATGAGCGAGATCAATGGCTTGAGTTGTAGCTGGTGGAGTTTGGCATGAAAGAACAATCCAATAGATTTCCCCAATTATGATCCTGATCCTCACTTTTTCTCTTTTCCCAGGTTTCTTCAGAACAACAGCCTCCACTTCATATCCAAACATGCCTTCAGCGGCCTGCACGGTTTAAAGAAGTTGTAAGTAACCTGCTCACTTCATCAAATAACAGCAGTCATCACATTCTGTCTACAAATACCAAAGAAGCTCCTGAGTAAGTTGTAGAGGTTTTCACCAGAGTGAGAAAAGGTGTAGTTATCTGTGTACTATGCCTGCAACTAATTATTTTTTCCATTATTGATTAATCTCCTGGTTATTTTTTCAATTAATCAATTCATTGATGACTGAAAAGATGACATTTTCAGATGTCTTGTTTTTGTTTTTTGTGTGAAAACCCAAAAACCTTCAGCTTACAATGATATAGGAGAAAGAAAACCTCCAAATCTGAGAAGCTGACACAAGCGAATTTTTCTTAAAACATGATACAATTCATTTCTAATCAAAATAGTTTCTACTGTCAGCTAATTGATTGATCAACTAATCGTTGCTTTGCTGTGTTTCATTTATTACTTTCAGACATAATGACTGTAGGTGTGTTTTTGTGCCCTGTGTGTGTGTGTGTGTGTGTGTGTGTGTGTGTGTGTGTGTGTGTGTGTGTGTGTGTGTGGATCAGGTTTCTCAGTGAGAACTTGATATCCTCCCTCAGTCCTGGTGTGTTCAGGGATCTGCATGAGCTAGAGTGGCTGTGAGTAACACACACACACACACACACACACACACACACACACACACACGCACACACACAGACACACACACACACAACTCTTCCTTTGATAAGTATAAAAAAACAAGTGATAAAAGTTTGGTCAAATTATTGCATGTAATGTAATATTATTGTATATTTTTGTTTGTTTGTTTTTTTTTGTTTGTTGGTTTGTTGGTTTGTTGGTTTGTTTTTTGTGGCAGGGTTTTGGATCACAACCCACTGAGCAGCTTGTCCCAGGACACGTTCATTGGGCTCCAGTCGCTCATGTATCTGTGAGTCGCATCATTTTTTCTTCAACATCATTATCGTCTCTATCGAAATGAGGGAAGTATGAGATTTCTGTTGTGCATGTATCTGTGGAGTTACAGTTTGAAGAAAATGAGAATACAGGTAAATAAACGTTTTAGTCAGACCACAGAGATACATCTGTTAGTTTTTAAATTAACTATAACATTTTAAAATGAAATGAAATCCTCAGTTTTCTTGTACTTTATTTTTTTCTTTTCCTCCAAATGATCAGACGAGAACAAGAGCTTGTCAAATGTCTTCCTGATCATACCCTGTTAATAATTTGTGTAGCTAAATTACACACCTCATTTCATGCTCAGTCACGTCTCTGTGTTATGATGGTGATCAAGTATTGTGTGAGTCAGTGGAGTCTTACACAGGGTGACAGCGTAAGTGGCTCCTGGCAATTTAGTTGTGTTTATTTCATAAGACGGTGAGTCCAGTCACGTCACGGCAAATTTATTTATAGAGCACATTTCAAGATCACGAAATGTAAATTACAATTAAAATAATAAAAAAACTGAATAGATGAACAACATAATAGACAATAAGTCTTGAAGCAGTGACTAATTTACATTAGATGATGCAATAATAGCTTTTAGTAACCTTTGTCCTCTTTGTTTTTCTCCATAATTTACTTTATTTACCTGATTGTTAAATGCTTTAGATACTTAAATTTTGCTGTTGCAGACATGAGGTCAGTTTGCTGTGCTGTGTGTTTTTACAAGAAAATGATTGAATGAAATTTATTTATTTATATTGTTTGAGCTTAATAGAATTAGATTGCTGCAAGATGTGCGCGCTGACTTTCAATTTCCTGTTGTCTAACAAATTATTTCTTTAATAGCTTTCTAGATGTAATCATTTACCCTCACCACTTGTTGTCAGCTGTCAAAACGAGCCACGGGTCTTTTGTTTCCGGGTGTACGCGCTGGAAATGAGAGAGCAACAGTGCAGCAGTTCTGCTCTGCAATGGCAGGAACTTTTAATCTCTGTTTTTTTACAATCAAACCTTCTCCTCCTCTCACCAGGTCCATGGTGGACACCGCGCTGCAGCAGCTTCCTCACCCGAGCTTCTGTCAACACATGCCTGGCTTGGTCTGGCTGTGAGTCTGCTCTGACAGTGTACTTGTGTGTGTGCAGGTGTGTAGTGCATGTGTGTGATTCAGTAGATGGCTGTGCTCTAAAGAATTTAGCAGATAGACGGATGTGTGTTTGTGTGTGTGTGTGGGTGTGGGTGTGCGTGTGTATGTGTGTGTGTTTGTGTGTGTGTGCGTGTGTGTGTGTGTGTGTGTGTGTATGTGTGTATTTGACAATATGAGGATGAGTGGTCCTCCTGACTGCCTGAGAGGTGAAGTGTCCTCGGCTGATGTCACCTTGGTCGGTCAGCTCGACCAGCTATTTTTGGTTTGAGTGTGGACTGGAGAGCAGCCGCCAGAAGAGTCTGACATTGTAATGACCTCATGTTATCTGTAGCTTTTATCTGTTTCTGTTTGCAGCCTCTCAGCATTCATACACACTCCGCTTATTTAAATTCTAAAGCAAACCATGTCTGTCACTTTGTTGCCTTCCCTCTCTGTTTTTTGTCTCTTTTATCACGCTCAAGCAAACACTAGACAAATAAGATATTTTATTCCTACTTTTATGACATTTGGAAACAGTTAATTTAGTTGAAATCGGATGAACTCAAAGAGATACAGAATATTTACATCTGATCACCACATGTTTTTCTGTGTCATTTTTTATTCTGCTTTCAGGGATCTTGAGGGAAACATGATTCAAACTCTCAACTACTCTATCTTGAAGACCTGCAGCAAGCTTGAAGTTCTGTGAGTTTCCTTCCTCTTATAAACATAATGAAAACCAAAACACTTCAAATAACAATCGCTTTTAAGAGTTTACGAAGTTTCCATTCCATTTAGGGAGCGTTCTGAAGTTGCCCAAAAGATAAACTACAAAATTAGGTGCTTTTCCATCAGCTGGGACGCAGTACATGAGTTGGTTTTCTAAATGCAGCTACATCAGACTCCCTCGCCACATCAATCGGTTACTGAGCCATTGTGTGCCACTTACACCATATTGTCTTCACGAACAAAACACTTCATCTTCTTCAAGTGTTTGATATCAATTTTCCATTATCTTTATATTATTATTACATGAATGAAAGATTACATTATTATTCAGTGCCATGTTTTCACTGGTCTCCTGTTTTCATGGTAATTTAAAGTGAGTTATTCTTCTAAAGAAGCTGGCAGTGTATCTGAGAGTGTTATCAACTTTTCTACAAAGGTTTACATTTTGATTCAAATTCAAGTAATTCGATGAAACTTTGGAAATATCAGACTTCGAGCCGACTGTGACTCCAGCAGCTTCAGTATTAAAACCATTGCATATAGGTCAAGAGAACTCTTGCGTATAAACACACAGTTATTCAATTATTACATTTTCAGTGTAATAGGAATTGATCAATTACCTTGTGTACTAACCCTGGGGAAGCTTTTAATTGCTCTGTGTATCTCCTCTGTGCACAAACACAATCTGGGTTTGGTGTTTCTGTTCTGTTTCATGTTGAACACTAAAAGGTGTTAAGGTGGTCAGCTTGATATTCATTCCTATTGTCTGAAGTAATAATGTTCCAGACACACCACTTAAACCTGAATGTTTTCTCCACTTTATTTCCGATGCAGTTTCTCCATTTCTCTCTCTCTCTCTCTCTCTCTCACTCACACACTCATGCAAGACACATTTGTCTGCTTTTACATCATTTCATTAGTGAACACAAACAAGAGCAAACACTCGGCAAAGTGCCCAGTTCCATCACATTTCTAAGACGTGGGTCAAACGAGGACACAAATAGAAAAAAAATCTTCTCCAAAAAGTGGTGAGGGGCAAAAACTACAGACACAGCAGAGCCCTGCAAACGTTCGTTTTCACACCAGTTATTCATTAATGTGAAATCTTCATTCACAAAGCACTTTTCAAAACAAGGGTAAAAAGTTTGCAATTTCAAAATTACACAAACAAAATAAAACCGTGTCTTCACACAGATATTAGAGTAACTTTTAATTTCCCCAATTTAGCGTAAACTAATGTAGTTGTGTCAGCAGATAGAAGTGTTTATTAATGTGCCTGCGACACCCGGAAGTGGATGCTGTTGTTTAAACAGAATACATAGTTAAACCTGCTCGTACAACAACATGCCACAGATTAATAAAAAACTAACATCCAATAAATGTGGCAACAAGACAACACTCAGACTGAGTGTAATGTGCATATACCTAAAAACCTTTAAGCACAGAGTACACTACAGTGCACAAGTAAATACAGATGAAACACCTAAAATAAAGCATAAAACATTAAAACATACAGAGCTAGACTTGTGGCTTTTAGAGACACATTAAAGTAGTAAACTTCAAAAGCAGTGGAGCGGGTTTGAGCCCTGTCCGAGGGCCTTTACTGCATTTGATCCCCTCTCTCTCTCTCTCTCTCTCTCTCTCTGTCTCTCTCTCTCACTGTGTCCATCGAAATAAAGGCAAAAATGCCTGAAATAATAACTAAAAAAGATCGGTTCCTTTTTTGTCATTTCAGCAACTTGAAAATGTCACAATGCATTTACTTGGAACAAACTTTGATTTCTGTAATTCCCCTGAAACTGCACTTTGGAGGGAAAATATCTCCTGCCTGCAGCTACAATACGAATTGCTGCTGTCGGTGCACCAGTCTATCTTTAAATGTGGCTGTACTCCTGTGCCACAGTGTGACTGTACAACCTCGTCACAGTGAACATCAGAGGAAAAGCCAGAATCTAAAACTACACCTAAATAAAAGTCATGAAGGCATCCAGAGTTCACCTGTAGCTGTTGATAATGTTCCAAGAAACAAATTGAAGGCTTTCAGGGTTGGCGTCATTCACCTGAAGGACATTTGCAGACATGCAGCACTTAAGACACATTTTCATCATCACCAGGTTTCACCATGGCTGCCAAACAGAAATACAAGCTGTCTGCTTTGATTTGCAAGCCGTGTGACGACATTAATGACAGGTGTTTAAAAACCTTTGTGAGGTATGCTTTCACCACCCTATAAAAGTACACCCCACTCCCAAAACATGAATGTCTCTGTAGTAACAAATTCGGTCTTCCTGTAGTTTTCAAGCCACCCAGTGATCACAAAGCTCCCTCACACAAGCTGGTGTAGAAAGTCGGTGCCTTTATAAGTCCCAGTTATAACATCCTCAGAAACATTTACAGGCCTTGCTGTCGTCTTCTAAGGGTTTTTTTTATTACTAGTAGCAGAGAAATGGGTTTTTGAACAAGATGTAAACCTTTTCTCACTGGGGACAAATTATAAAGAACAAGATGAGTCATCCAGATACACTGACATCTGTGTGTGTGTGTGTGTTTGTGTGTGTGTGTGTGTGTGTGTGTGTGTGTGTGTGTGTGTCTGTGTGTATTTTACTAGCCAACTCTGTCTCTGTGGTTATGTCTCATCTGCTTTCCATTCAAGAACTAAACCAATGTGGCGTGTCTCTTTTATTGGAGACATTTCCGATCATTTGTGACTTTTATCTGCACCATGTCTAAACCTAACATGGAATATGTGGCCATAAATAACAGGAAGTTCGACAGTTTGACCCCGGGGTAACAGCGGCTGTTTGTCTCTTATTGATGCCGTTCACATGTCCTTGAGCAAGGCAGTTATCTGCCATGTGCCCAGGTGTTGATGCTCTGTAGTGTGTAGTGAGTGTGAATATGGGAATGTGTAGAAGGCTAAAAAATGTTTTATATAAAGTGTTGTTGAGTGTTGAGTCAGTGTTAACGTAAGGAGCATTGTGGGAAATGGTAACCATATATCTCTGATACTGCTACAAATGAGATTGTATCCAGTCCCAGCAGGGATCCACCACGGGGGATCGAAACAACACTTTGTAGCACTCTGCATGGTTTCTGACAGCAGCTCTGTCCTGTTCAGATTGCTGATGGACAACAGGATACAAACGGTTCCTGAAAACACCTTCCAGTCTCTGTGGAAACTGGCTGAACTGTGAGTTGACACCACATCTTTCTCATTCTGCTCACATAATCAATTAGATTTAAATCCTCTGAAAGTAGATAATAATAGGCAGTTTAATGAGTTACTGGGTTTCAGGGAAAATTTAAATGTGTATTATATAAAGGTCTATAGTGGAGTTTCTTGCCGCTGACTGAGAATGGATTTTTCTCAAATTTGGTTAGTTTATAAACTAGCAGTAGAACTTTTTCCAGCTCTATCTAAAATATCTAATCATGAAAACATCATACAACAATTCATTGTTTTCAGCTATTTACATAAAACACACTGATCAAACTATGGGAGCTGCTGTTTATCATTACTTAGTGGTTAGGACGAATCAATTCCCAAAATGTTAGAGAAACCACATGAGGTCTGGATTAGTGAATTATGTAAATTACATCTCACCATTTAATGAAGTTAAAGTTGATTATGTTAATTCATGGATGGATCCCACATTGGCCACATAGGAATATGAAAGCAGTGAGTTTGTTTTAACTCGCACCAAAATGTGTGTGATGTTAGGATTCTGAGATTTTCTGAGCAAGTAGGATGAATAAACAACCACAAATAACAAATGGTTTGGATTGAAATGATGACATATAGGAAACGACATTTGAAATGAACATAAAAGGATAAACGATTCATATAAAAGTCTATATAAAAATAGAGCGCTGTGTTAAAATGAAGCTGATGGATAGAAATGCGACAGAAGTGATGTTAGCTGAGATTTATTTAGTCAGTATATGTTATGGATAAATCCCAGCAAGGCAAATAAAACAGTAAATGCTCAGATGATTTCCCTGCTCATGATGAACAGTAGTGTTTCTTAATTTGATCCCTTGTTCTCAAAGACAAGTTGGGAAAGAAAATTGTGTCATTTAAGAAGAAGTTTGGTTCATTTTATGTGTGAATTAAGTGTCTGTGTTTTGATTTAAAGACTGTGTTGTTAACAGTGCTTTGCACGCGTTTTTCATTTTGCTTGTGTCCGTTTTCCTTCTCTTTTTCTCTTTCATCCTGTTTAGGGATCTATCCAGCAACAGGATCAGGGAGCTGCCAAAAAACACCTTTAAGAGCCTTTCCAAGTCGCTCCTCAAACTGTGAGTAACTTGTAGTTTGTGTGAGGATTATAACAGGAGAGGATTAAAGTGAAATGATAGACACATCACTCGGATCTCCAGTTTTGAAGTTACATTCAGAGACCATGTCCGTATCTTACTGGTAACTTTGCACTTTATTTGGATAATTGTGTACTTTACTCTCCTACATTTATATCTGACTGTTAAAGTTAATAGTTACTCTACAAATTAAGATTTTACATAGTAAACACACATTTTTCTTATGATATTTCATATTAATTTACTTTTACGCTGTAGTTTTGCACCTTTTACTTAAGTAAAGGCTCTCAATACTTCTTCCATCTGAGTGGCCAAGAACCAAAATATCAAAAATGGAGCAGTCGGTCCCCACATGATGAAAACTGTGCCGTAATCTGCATCTTGTTCAAAACAACATAAGGACAAAAAAAAATGGATGGATGAGATGCTTGTGATGGAAATTTGCCTGCAACTATTAACATTTCTGTTACTTTTCAGTAGAAAGCTTAACTAACAGCTGCTCGCCAGCAGAGCTAGCAACACTGCCAGGCAGAGCACTGCCTCATGAATAATACCATTATAAAGTTAATGAGCTCCAAACAGTTTCATTAGTGTTGAGCGTGAGGCGCTGCAAAACAAATTACATCCAGTAAAAAAATATCAGATGTGTTTTATAGACATAGCGTTGTTATTCTTGTTTGTCTTAGGACAAACTCCGCTGTCCTAAGAGTCTGAGTCTGAAATGACTTTCACACAAAGTTTGAATGATCTTGACAGAAAGAGTTTTTTAATGTGTTGCATGTTCAGCTGTGTCGTGCGGCGGAAGAGTAACCTGTGGGTCAAAGTTGTAGTTTCTGGTTGGATGGTTCACAAAGTTAGTTGAATATGTTTTTTTTTACTGTGGCTTCACCTGAACACATCCTCCAGCATGTTGAGAAAAGGCGCGCTGCAAAGTGGAATAATGCAAAAAAAAAAAAATTATTTTACTCCAATGTTTCATCTCAGTGATCTTACACCGCTTAGTAATTTCACAACAGTTTAAGGCAGAACTCTGGTCTTCTCTGGTCGTCTGGTTTTGATGTTTCTGCTTTAACACAGCATGACAGTGTTGAAATACCCACACAGAGAAGACTGTGTGATTTGTGATTCGTATATGGTTTTAATTCGCCCAATTTTTACACATCACTGTTAAAACTGTCAGTATGTTGCACTGAATCAGTTTCTCTTTCAATATGCGAATTTACAGGCTGATATTTTGACAGCACAGATGTTTCATATTGTGAGAATAACTCAGTATCAATTTGGTCTGCGTGGTGTTGGTGCCAGCAGCACTTTAGAAGTTTGAATGCAGTGACAGACCCTGCAGAAGAGCCCCGGGGTGATCTATGGCCGTACGTGCGCTACATGATAATGAGGCACAGACAAATGCTTTCACAGACCCAACGCTCTCAATTAAAAAAAAAAAAAAAATGATGTGAATTGGTTTAGAAGTGTGTTGAGGAAATATGAAATCTTTCAAAATATCTGAGTCGGATATTGCAGGGGTAGATGCTGCTGCAAGAGAATAGACAATATAACAACAGAGGGGATATTAAACTGTGATCGAGAACTTTTTGTGGCTTTGCTTTATCTGCAGTGCTGCATTAAATTACTTTTTTATAATGTTGGGGATAATAAGCAGAAGAAGTAAAAATAAATCTGAAACCTACAGCAACACCAACTAAAAGTATCCATACGCTGTTCATTGGTGGTTACATACAGATATAGATTCAGTTTTATTACATTGAGTTTTACGCTGTAATTGTAGACAATTAGGACATAATGCGTTAAGTATACAGTGTGAGGTTGGACTGAACATATAGAAATCATAGGTTGGTTTTCTATTCAGCGATAAACAAAGACCATCTGGATTTTACCGTCGTTTCACCACGTGTTACATTTCATCCTGACGAGCTTCACTGAGTTCGTCATTGTCTGTTTCTTGTTGCAGAAACGTCTCCCACAATCCCCTTCTCCTAATTCACCCCAGCCACTTCCACCACCTGGCGCATCTTCAGTCTCTGTGAGCACACGCACACGCACACACACACACACACATACACACACACACACACACACTTACCCACCCCTCCACACTGTTTGCTGCAGCCTGTGCGGTGATGAAATATTCTCTGTTTTCTACAGGGCGCTGGAAGGGATAGAGATCCCAGATATTCAGACTAAGATGTTCCTGCCAATGAAGAACCTGTCTCACATGTACGTACGAGCCCACACAAGAATCATAACCGCTCACATCTATCACTGAGTAATCACGATGTCTCTTCATCTTTCTATCTCCTCCAATGTATGTGTCATTTTTTTGTCTTTCTTCTTCTCTCTGTCAGATACTTTAAGGAGTTCCAGTACTGCTCTTACGCACCTCACGTCAGGTCCTGTAAGCCCAACACAGATGGCATCTCATCCTTTGAGGACCTGCTGGCTAATATAGTGCTGCGGGTGTCCGTCTGGGTCATGGCCTTCATCACCTGCTTCGGTAACCTCTTGGTCATCGGCATGAGGTCACTGATACGAGCGGAGAACAATCTGCATGCTGCTTGCATCAAAGTGCTCTGCTGTGAGTAGCCGCACGCATTGGTTCGGTCTGATTATCAGGCGAGGAGGCAAATACTTTGATATTAAACACACAGTATGTAACTTCTGCCTCTAGGGGTCTCTCATTCAAAAGAATAACAAAAGACGGCGCTTGGTGACGTTGTGACGTAGCAAGGGATCGTGGGAGTCAACCTTCATCACCATTGCCATCAGCTTCTCCCAGTTTGAATTCCTTCAGTGTCAGATGTTCAGGAGAATTTTAGCGGGAGCTGAATTATCCACAGAGGTGGTAAAGTAGTACTAAAGTAGCAATAATAGCAGTTTCACATTTAAAGTCAGTGTTTTGCCGATGGTGTACGATGGACACATGATGTCAGGGATGGGCCGGGCGCTAACCTTTGTTTCAGTTGTTTCTCTGATAACTTATGATCCAGACGTTCAGGTTTTTACCAGCAGCTGAATTATTCACAGAGGTGGCCTTTTGTCCACGGCCGACAGACCAGGGGATTAAAACCGGTAGAAATTCAGTATTTCATTGACACTCTTCAGTGAACACGGGACATCAGGGCGGAGCGGGGAGATGAACTGCCTAACATTTGCTTGGCTTTTTTCTCCGTTAACTTAAGATCCAGACATCAGATAATTAAAATCCTTCATCCGGTTAAAATATATAGTTGAAAATGACCAAAAAGTGTATCTTAGAAATGTGGCTTAAAACTGGAGAAAAAGTTAATTTTGACCTTCTGGCATGCCGATCCGTGTGTGGAACACTGCGGGAAACACTCACAGAATATATAGCATAGGTCTAGTTGTTTTTAGGCATTTTAATGTGGAAAGGTTATATATTTATAGCTTGAATAAAGTGGAGGCTGTCCTAGAGTCAGGAATAGCTCAACTTCAGCAAATGCAGCAGCAGGGATCAGTGGGTTTGTAGGCCAATAAAAGCACTGTTATCCAGACTGGTGCAAGATCAACCACCTGTTTTATTGCAATAAAAACATTTGTGAAATGAGGCATCAGGTGGAGCAAAACTGCACCATCTGCGCCTGACTGTGTAAGCAGTGATCACAGTACTTCATGTATGAATTACTTTATCACACAGGCAGAGGAGTGAACTGCTCATAGTGTGTGTCGTAAATAGACGCTAATGGTTCAGCCTTTTCTGGAGCTAAATGCAACGTGTGATAGTATATGTTAAACACCTTGTATTAACGCATTGATTTCATGTGAGAAATACCTCTGAATAAACTGAACCATCAGAGGGAAAATTTGCACGGAACAGGAACCTTTAGGTTATGAGCTTTAGCGGTGATTACATCAGGATTTATTATTGATCTTGAATCTTTAGCAGCAGTATTGTTATTAATATCTCCTTGAGATTACAGCAGTGAACTGGATCTGTATAGTTCAGCATTCCTGGTAGATTTTTCTCCTGTCTCCTGTCACAGTGATTCCTCCTTGTTTAATGGAGAGTTGTGCAGGTAAAAAAAAAAAAAAACGATGATCAACAAGATTGTTATTGTTGTAGTTGCCCTGTCATTCTTACAGTTATAGTTATTATTACACAGCTGTTTTATGTATATGTGAAAGATAAAAGACTGAGGGACTGTAGCATCAAATCAAACACTCAGGTGATTGGAGTGAGTGGAAATATCTTCAGGTTTGCTAGTTTTATACCTTGTATGAACACAAAGACAGCACAGCACAGCAAGGATTCATTTCTATTTCATTTTGGATAAGTAATTCACAAGTATATAAATCCAGTTTGGAAAGGGATAAGAAGGGATAAGATTTATTAAAAATGAATGGAAATGAAATTCAACATAGCACAGAGGGTGTGCTGTATAAATCAAAGACGAGCACTTCAAAAGACTGATCCTTTCTGACAGGGATGTGAGTGCGTTTAAGAAAGCTTTTCTAAAAAACAAAACAAATCTACTCACCTATTGTAACTCCCTCATCGTGCACCATTTGTTTCCTCTCTTCTCAGTTCCTTATTCTCACTCAGTTCTCTTTTTTTACTTCTCTTGTCAGCCTCAAACCTGTCACTCTCTGACCCTCCCGCTCACTCCTCTTCCTCCTTTGGGTTCTGCTCATCCTCCTGGCTTCACCTCCCTCGCTCTGCTCTCTCACCTTTTCATTCAGGTTATATCTTTTAAAGAAAAAAAAAAAGTAGTGTGAACCCTTTGTCCTATTATTCTTATTTTTAATCTTGTTGTGCAGACTCTCAGTGTGGCAGGAAAACTAAAAAGAAGAGTCACGGTGGCTTCCTTAAGTCTTAAATTGACTGGATGACTCATCGACTTTCTCACCCACCCACATACAGTGACAATCAATTATGCAGTGCGTGTGTTAGTGTCCCATACAAGTGATAACTCCTGTCTGCTCTGGAGGGCAGAAATAATCTGTTATGTGCATTTTAATGAGAAATTTTGGGCTCTGGCTACAGGAGGTGCCACCAGCTGAGAGATGGACCTGAACACCTGCAAACCCACACAGAGCACTTCTCTCCGTAAATGTGCTCTTCTATGTCACTATCTCTTGTCATCCAGGTGCAGACTGCCTCATGGGTGTGTACTTGTTTTTTGTTGGAGTGTTTGATGTAAAGTTTCGCGGGCAGTACAATCGTAACGCCCTGCTCTGGATGGAGAGCGTAGAGTGTCGGACCATTGGATTCCTGGCCATGCTCTCCTCAGAGGTAACTTAATATAGATTAATATATATTATATTCCACACATGTTTGTGTTTTTTTTAAGATCCTAAAATCTGCTGAACCTGCTTTTTTACTGATATCAGCCATTACTGCTGTTGGTGCTTCCAGCATTATGACAGCCCAGTCATATATTCAGCTATAGACGCTGAATAAAGCTTTAACAAAAGCACCTGAAGGCGCAGACAAGGAGACTGCATTTGTACACACTGGAAATCTACCACAGCAATAAATCAGATTAATGTTGTTGCAATTGTTTATCTGAAGCAAGTTTCAATCCTCCTTAGAAAACAATGTCTATGTGCAGGGAAGGAAAATGATCTATACCTAAGATTATAATGAGTGTTTTCCTTCAGGTGTCTGTTCTCCTCCTGACCTACCTGACTATGGAAAAGTTCCTGGTGATCGTCTTCCCCTTCAGCAATCTGCGCCCGGGCAAACTTCAGACTGGGGTGAGCTATGCTGCTAATACAGGAAAAGAATCTGATAAATCTGCTACATGTCTTATTTTCACATGAATTTGTTGGAGTCTTGTTGTTGTTTGTTGTGTAAAATAATCATTTGATGTGAAAAAATTGCATTTGCTGCTGTGGGAGTTTGCGGAAATGTGCTGTTCCGCTCCAGTGGGCTCAGTATGAAACACACTGAACTGTAGATGTAGCCGCATTTAGAAATAGACAAATTACATGGAGAGCAGATCCTAATTACAGCAAGGTAGAGCCAGGAAAGCTGTTTAATTTGTGGAGGTGAGGGATCTCAGCTTTGGGTCAGAGAGTCTTTGCTACACTAGCTTTATGTTTGGATAAATGCAAAAATGCAATTGAAAAATTCAATACAAATGACACTACTATAACTTTATTAGTACAGCTGAGGCAAACATGCTGTCACTTGACTCTCCTGGCGCATGTGAAAACATCTAATTAGGAACTCTTTATAAAGATGGAGATTAAAAGATTAATAAAGATCCTCATCAAAACAGCTCTTCATTTTTTTTACCTTTTAGCTTCAGGAAGGAAAGAAAACTCTCAGTTCAGCTCAACTTCTTCAAACACTGAAAAACGTAATGACCACATAAAGATCACAAATGATCACAGACATATTCATATATGTCTAAAGCATAGTGTAACTTCAGCTGTTTCATTTGCGTTTCCTGCCCCAGCCTCTTCTTTATTTGCTATATTTCTGTTATTTTTGAAGAAACTGAGATCAATGTTTGTTATGGGGGATTAGTTCTCCAGCAGAATCCTAACTGCTGCTTGTTCTCTGAGCGTTCCCTTAAAGAGCAGAGCATTTTCAGCCAAATCCAACAGTATAACCATTTGCTTTAAATGCTCCTGCATCCATCTGACTGAAAGAGAGTCCGTCTGCTCTGTGAGGAAGTGCAGACTGCCTCATGGGTGTTTTTTGTTGGAGTGTTTGATGTAAAGTTGGAGAGGTGTAGAGTGTCAGACCACTGGATTCCTGGTCATGCTCTCCTCAGAGGTAACTTGATATAGACTAACATCCCACTCACAACCACACACACAAACGTTCAGGCAGACACATCGCACCTGCTCTGTAAAATGGAATCTGTGAGACACAAAAAAACGTATTCACTGCAATGCATATTCCACTTATGTCTGTGTTCTTGTTAAACTCTTAAAATCTGCTAAACCTGTTTTTTCACTGATCCCATATCAGCTATTACTGCTGTTGCTGCTTGCAGGATTTTGTCAGCCCAGTATTCAGCTATAGGCGCTGATTCTCTCCAGGGAGAATTTGACTGTCACCCATTTCTGCTAATAAAGCTATGTTGCATGCCTACAGGCAGTGATGGGTTCATTTTAGATTTAACCCTTACATACCTTAATTCATTCTCGATAAATCTAGGGATGCAACAATCTGCTTTTTATCCAACCAATACTGATTGGCCTCAAGGCACAGAGTCTGAGGATCCAGTACTGATCAAACACCGGTGCTCTGCTTTGTGTTTGCCAGATTTAAAGTCTGTAAACTTCACTGCGTGGAACTGATGCCATGCACAGATTTCTGAGTCAGTCTGTGCACAAAAAACAGTGGACTCCTTTATCTAATAGATAAACAAGCACTTTTCTGAGCAGTGATCAATGGAAATATCCCACTAACAAGTGAAAACATCTAATTAGGAACTCTTTATGGAGATGGAGATTAAAAGATTAATGAAGATCTTCATCAAAACAGCTGTTAATTTTTTGACCTTTTTGCTTCAGGAAGGAAACAAAACTCTTGCAGAGCCCTCCTTGGTTCAGCTCAGCTTCTTCAAACTTTGGAAAACTGTATTGATATATGTATAAAGCATTGTGTGGGCTCAGGCATAACAGTTGTTTCATTTGCTTCTACTGTTGTAGCTTCCTCCACAGCCCCAGCCTCTTCTTTAGGTGCTATATTTCTGTTATTTTTGACATAACTAAGATCAATGTTTGTTATCAGGGATTAGTTCTCCAGCAGAATCCTCACTGCTGCTCGGATTCTGAGCACTCCCTCAAAGAGCTGACCATTTTGAACCAAATCTAATTCATAGCCATTTGCTTTAAATGCTCCTGTATCCATCTGACTGAAAGAGAGTCCGTCTGCTCTGTGAGAAAGCTCTGCCACCTACTGTTGGCTTTCTCAGTGAGTCCAGATGGAGGTACAGCCCGAGACGTCCCATGTCAGTCAGAAGGAGACAACTAGACTGAACTTAATGTTTGTAGTAAGCTCAGTCAGTGAAAATGTGGAAATCAAAGTGATGAATTTTCTTAAATTATTTTTCATTGTTGGCTTTGAAGAGTATCCTGGTAGAAATTCTAACAACATGTTTGTCATTCTGCTGCTAGGTGGTCCTGGCCTCTATCTGGTTACTGGGGTTCATTATTGCTGCTGTGCCCCTAATGAATGAGGACGTGTTTGGAAATTATTATGGACGTAACGGAGTCTGCTTCCCCCTGCACTCTGACAGGCAAGAAAAACCTACTGCCAAAGGATATTCCACAGGGATTTTTCTGGGTAAATTTAAGAAAACAACAGTTGTTTTTTCCCCCAAAAAGCTTATTTTACAGTCAATACAATATTTAGCAATTAAAGGTTCTATATGTAACATTTAGAAAACCCTTGTTTTCAATGTCACCAGTGGCCGATGAGTGAACTGCAGTCAGCATCCTGTTGCTCGCACACATGTGTAGGTAGCCACAACTGAGCATTAGGGGCATTGACCAAAACAGTGACATGATGATCAGACTGGGAGAGAAATTCTGCCCTGTATAGTGCTTGGCGATTTAATGATTACCAGGAGAAGAAGAATGAGCAGTCTACCCTTCTGTTGCTTCCAGACCGCAGAGTTTTGAATGGGTTAATTGGGACTGAGAGACCAGTGGCAACGTAACGGCGAGTGCATGGAAGGAACTTCTATCGTGGCAGCGGGACTCCCTGGACATATCCGCTGGAACATGAACGCAACACTCTATCATGCGCACCCTGAATGACAGGCACACAGGGAGGGCCAGTGAAGAGGCTGACGGGGATGGTAAAAACTCTCCAGTGTTGGCACAGTGCTAAAATGTAGTGTGGAGATAGGTCTGCTTATGCGAGACTATAGTTTGACTAATGTTCTGTTTTTTTGAAATGGGATTTATAAAGATGTTGATGCTGATGTAGACCCTAGTTCTCCCCAGACGTTCCCATTTGGCCAAAAGGGCTTCACTAGATAAAACTTTTTTGTGTTTTTTTGTGCTTACATGAAGTTTGTGTTGGAGTCTGTGTTGTACTGGGAGCCAGTTGTTTGTTGACGTTAGCAGACTCCATTTCTAAGCTAACGTTTGCTAGTGTTGTTCACTGTTGGCGCTGTAGCGGGGCAGAAGAGAGGCATTGAGGCAAGGCACTTGGGAGTGAGCGTAAACGTTACATCCTTCCGATTTTCTCAAAAAATTTGGCCAGTCCTTTACATAGAAATCAATGCACAGGCTGTTGTCGTGGAAGGTTGGGAAGGTTTTATTTTTCAAGTTGGTTTACAATTCGTTCACACATTGACAATAAAAAAAAACAATTACTACATGTAAATTGCTTCACATTCTTACATATAGTACCTTTAACTAAAAAGTTGGTTGTAGCTTTTTTTGGTTTGTTTTTAGCATTTGAGGGAAATTGACGTGTTCCGTTATTAATACAGTACTATGCAAAAGTTTGAACTGAATAAAAATGAGCTCAAACATACAGGCAGAGCCATGAAGAAGAAAAAGGACTCCTGCAACAGATGGTATGGCCCCACACAGAACCTACCAGCTGAGCACATTGTGTGCCAGTGTACCCAGGAGAGCTGGTGCTGTTTTTAAAGGCAAAGGGTAGTCGCATCAAGTATTCATTTGATTTGTTTTTTTTCTGTGTACTGCATTTTACTTGATTAATAAAAAATATTGATGGCATTACTTTTGGAAGTATCTTCACTTTACTTTTAGTTCCTAAAACTTTTGCACACCTTGGAGTGATTAAATGCACAACACACTGTGATTAGATAATGATCTTTTAATCCAATAAGCCATGCTGTGTCTTATCATGGAAACATGGAAATTAAAACTTCTGTAAAACACTAAATGAAGGAAACAAAAATACTGCATGATTTGTATTTAATAATGTGTAGGTAAATACGATGCAGTTTTTTTTTTGTCTTGAAAGTTCCAAGAGAAAACTGATCTCACTGTAACTGATATTGTTACACATTGTCCCTGTATGCCAAACAACTACCAGAACAGGGAATAGCATTGCACCTTAGCTTAGGCTGTTACACAGCAAAAAGCATGGCTCCATCAACAATGCATGATTAGTCTGGGGTCTTATTACTCAGTGTCCTCACTGAGAACCAGTGGAAGTCTGTCTGGCAACAGTGATGAAGATATTCAGTCTAAAATGGTGCCAGCGTTTATATCACAAGGCTGTTAAAATAAGAATCCTGTGAATTAATATGAAGAGGTGCTGCTTGTTGTTTCATCACTAAAATCAGTTTAAAGTGCATGCGTGAAATATTCAAATATGTGTATGTGTTTGAGGAAGTATGCTGTATATACTGTACTTGTGTCGTATGCACATCCATGTAGTGGTGGAATGTAACTAAGTAGATTTATTTTACTTAATTACAAGTTTGTATTATTATTACTTGAATATTTCAATTTTATGTTACTTCATACTTATACAACTTTTCAGAGGGAAATATTGAACTTACTGTGGTTGCTAATTATGTAAGATTACATTTTTATAAAAAGTAAATAAAAAAAAAAAACAAGAGAAGATGACCTTATAAAATACAGTGGACTGTTAAAAAATAAAACCAGTGGATCTCTTTTGGCCTTTGACCCTTCACACAAAAGACATAAATAAGTAAATAAAATAATATCATGATTATGAAAAAAAAAGTCCAAAAATTTCATACAAATGTGTAACAGATTGGTAAATCTAATAATAATAATTATAATAATAATAATAATGATAATGTCTATCAAAATATCAGTTTCAGGGGCCAATGTTCTGCAGAATGGACACTCTGTACACTTTTAAGTACAATTTGCTGATGATACTTTTAGTTAAACAGGATTTTGAATGAGTGACTTTGACTTGTATTTGTGATTTAACTGAAGTAAAGGATCTGAACACTTCTTCCACCACTGCATTTATGTGTGTGAATAGCATGTGCCTTTCCTTAGGTCTGAACCTGGTGGCATTCCTGGTGATCGTCTTCTCCTACTCCAGCATGTTCTACTCCATCTATAAAACTGGCATCAATGCGACAGACCTGAGGAGCAGACTTCACAGAGATGTGGCTGTGGCCAACAGGTTTTTCTTCATAGTGTTCTCTGATGCCCTCTGCTGGATTCCTATATTCCTGGTGAAAATCCTCTCACTGTTGAAGGTGGAGATACCTGGTAAGAAATGAAACATAACTTGGTGTTTTAGGCTACATTTACATCTTAGACATTTTACAATAATTACTTTCACATGTCACTATATCACCCTGCCATCAGTGTTGTATTGTTTGAATCCTTTGGTCATAGAATGGTATTATGGAAAGCATCCACTTCTAAAAAATTTTTACTACTTTTCTCCTGGTCTCCTTTAGGAACCATCTCCAGCTGGGTGGTCATCTTCATCCTTCCCATCAACAGCGCCTTGAACCCCATCCTTTACACCTTGACCACCAGCTTCTTCAGAGAGCAGGTGGAACTCTTACTCTGTCGCTGGCAGAGGAGACACATCTTGAAAAAAGACCGCAAAAGCCTCACCTCCTCCACAATCTTCATGGAGATGTCACGGGCTCCTTGCTACCAGCAGCCAGCCTACCTCCAGCGGGTGTCGCTGACCGGCGCAGATCCTCGCTATGCCTGAGGGAGGCCACAACTTTCCTGGTAAACTACGGGTCAAGGGTCTAAAACTGCTAGATCTTACGTGACAATTGCACTAGCACTGAGTTTGGCTTCCAACTGGAACAAGATAAACAATCACTGAGCTGTCTCATTCTGTTCTGACATCCTCCACATTTTGTAAAAAAAATTACAACGATTAGACGCTTTTGTCCAAAGCAGTTTACCGTTTTTCTTCAGTGTCTCCATCCAGGGAGCCAGAGATCAAACCATCAACCGACCCACGTGAGCTACAGTCGCTTCCATACTTTCATGCTTATACGGCCATACATTTGATATTGTTCCAGGGGAACATATACAACAACAAATAGGAATAGCAAAGAAAGGGGGATGGATGAAAGAATAAATAAATAAATAAATACCAACACGTAGTGTACAGTGACGTAAAATGTCATAAGTCAAGCAAGATTCAGTTGTTTTGGTCGGATTTTGGAGCTGGAGCAGGAGGAGGAACTGGGAGACCAGCAACAAAATGTCTCACAGACTCCATTTTCTATGGAGTGACTGGAGGATGAAGCTCGCTGAGTCACAAATGTGAAGCTCATCAGATGCTGAGCTGATAGATTCAAGGATTAATGGTTTCAGTCTCAACAAAATCAAAGAATGACTCTTGGACTGCACAAAATGTAGCACTCCGACATTCTTTATGGAATTATAAAGCTTGCTTGCAAATGAAAATGAAAACCAGCTGTTTCATTTAATGTGTGCAAAAATTAATACATATTTGAAATCCAAATGCTAAAACCCGGTTTTAGCATTTTTTATTTCATCCAAATGCAAATGCAAAGTCAACTTTACATGTCATTACAATATCTTCCATGACACAATTCAGATTCAAATTAATGCAGTTAACGTTATGTGCTCACTATGCTATCCAAACAATCCATTACAGTTATGATGCCCTCTGCTTCCTCTCACTGTATTTCTGCTCTTCTTATTCTGTCTTCTCCTTCTGGTAATTTCTCATGCTCCATCAGATGTTGGGTTTACAGGCCTGATTACCTTTTCTGGTTGGATTTAATTTTGAATACGCCTCTTCTAGATTCTCCTCCTCACAAGAATGTTGAAATGAAGCTGCAAAGGAAGGAGTGCATTTGCATTTTGGCAGGTTTGATGTATATATCCAGCAAAATTATTATATAAATGCAACAAATGTTTAATTCATGAAACAAATCTGATTATGAAATGTTTAATGGCACATTAACTGATAATGTTTTACACAAATTATGATTTTATTAATGATAAAGTTTAAATAGTTTGTCCATTAATTAAATTTTTGACAGGTTCGTGTTGAAGGGCAGAAGAACATTAAAATTTTCCTACCAACATTATACTAAATGTCATGGTAAAACAAAAAAAGAAAGAAAATGACTATGTAAACTGGGCTTTTGCATTTGCATTATGTCAAAACATAAAAATTAAATCTAATTAAAAATGTGAATGCTAATGAATTATATAACTGACTTTAAACTGATGCCTATTTTTGCTATATTTTCTATGTTGTGCTGACATAAGGGGAATAATCTGAATTTTTCATCACTTGTTTGTTACATTTCATTTTGCACACTCCATCTACATCTACATCATGTGCTCGGACTATTTAGGAACCTGAGCCGATATGCTGCAGCATTTTGATACTGTTAAATCATCCTTTTTTTTTATGCAGACCACCTGCGTTTGTGACTGACCTGGACTGGATTAACACATTTGTTTGAATTACTTTTAATTGACTAATCTATATGGGAATTTGTTCCATTTGTTCCAGTTTTGCTGGATATATATGTATATAATACAGTATGGTTTTTCTTTAAACTGTCCTTTACTTTCATTCAATAGCAGTTATCAATAACTGAATGATGGTGAAAGAGGAACAAGACAATGGATGTTATGAAGAGATGGGATGTCACATTTCTGCAAAGGAACCCCCTCTGATGAAATAAGGACTATCATTCCCTATTAGGCTGTGCAGATGTGCATATATTTGTTTTTGTTGTATAATATTTGGGACAGGATAGGGTCTTGTCAGCTTATGTTCCTTATATCATTGTGTTTATTGAAGACAGGTTGGAAAATTATGTGTTTAATGGTCTCCCCACAGAGATGACACTTTGTCTGAAAAAATAAAATAAAAAAAACGGATGGGAACAAACTTATATATAAGTATTTTTGCCCTTTTTGTGAACAATAAGAAACAGAAAAAAGCTTCCTGTAACCTAAAAAAGAACACAGCAAAAATAAGATAAGCCGGGATGTAAATTCAGAGGAACAAAGCTGACAAAGTAATTCTGTTCTAAAATGATTAAAACGACTAAAAAAAACAAATTCAAACACCCAGCGGAGAACTGAACTGCCCCACTTCCTTGTCTCTTTCATCTGTTTTTCTGAAAAGACATAATAGCAGTTTATAATAGAGTTTTCTATTCATATTCCAATCTAAATGGACATCTTGATATTGCACGGGACAGTAGCATTTTAGCAGGTTTTTATTTTAATCCAGATAAAACTCATCATTTTATTCAACACTCCATTTCCCATGAGCTATTAAGACCTCATGAGAGCTGTTAGTTGTTTAATGCTGCCATATGAGCATTAATAAGTAATGCGATCGCATGTTAAATAGAAATGTATTAATCAAGCAGAGTCCATTGAGTTATGGATAATGACATTAAGAGGTTTGCAAGTAACATCAGTTAGAGGAGTTAATGGACTGAGAAATTTAAATAATTTAAAAATGTAGACTAAATATGTGACACAGTAAAGTTTTGGTCTTCAGATGTACCATTAGGAGGCATCTGATGGTTCCCAAATTCATTCTGAAGCATGACAATGACCCCCAAAAGTTTACCAAGGAGAAGTGGTGGTGTTTTAAAGACAAAGGGTGATTACACCAAATACTAATTTTACTTTGTTTTGTTTTTGTTTACCTTGTTGGAAGCAAATTGATAAATGAAAGCTATTCATGGCATTATCTTCAACGCATTCTCAAATTTGCAGAGTACTTTATGTGTAAATATGTGGAATTTGATTTTAAAAAGTGCTCACTTTATGAAATAAAGTGCTTATTTTGATGTGTGCCTCTTAAGCATATTAAACCTTGGCACAAATGAATTGTCAAGAGAAGAGGCTGATTATTTCATCTCGTCATTTGTTTGTGCAGCTGTTTGTGGTAAACGTGTCTGTTATCACGCTACAACATGTCTTTTCTGTTTTCTCCCCACATTTCTTTCATCACTTATTTTGGCTGCACCTGCGGCGCTCAGCATCCTTCCATGGCAGGTGCCCTGCCCTTGGACCAAGGTGCGCCCGTAGCGACACGTTGATGGACACAGCGGTCAACCAATAGGAAACGTCCCTTGCCTCAGTTTCCAGAACCTCGGCATCTGATTGGTTGCTAAGGGCGGGGCCCTATCATCCCGAGCAGTAGTGCTGTCAGCCGGGGCGGCACGACTCCTGGAGGAGAGAGACGAGACGGATTGATGAAAACAAGCCGCAAAATCACATAAACAAAGAATCCGTGCCAGGAAATGATCCAATAGTCGCCAAGCTCGACGCAGAAAAGGTATCGTTCGGTTTAATGTCGCATTAGTGTTGTGTCTGGTGGTGTTTAATGGCTCTGTGTTGACTACAAAGAAATGTCTTGATATAACATCGATTAACTGCCACAGGGGGCTTGTACTAGCTCGTTAGCCACCGAGTTAGCTACGGGCATAGCTGGTTATAGTGGTCGACATCCAATATATGTAAAAGAAAATGTGACTTACCTACACACGCTTCCATGCTTCCTTGGTAGGACTCACACAGCGAACAATACCGCGTTGCTCTGTGAGGCAGGATTAGCTAAGCAACAGTCTTTATGTTAGGAGCGACGCTGATTGTAAATACACACTTCGTGATGGCGCTGAAAGATAATATGCTACACTGGATGTTAGCTACCAGCTAGGTAGCTTACCTTAATGAAATACCAGGGAAGTCACTACTACTAGTTGCTAAAGAATACAGTTTGAGGGTATAAATGTAATATACTGAAAAACATCTCGGAGGGTAGCATAACTTAACGTTTTCAGTGTCTGTCTGGTACCACGTCGGAGCCCGTTGACCACTCACTGCTGTAATGTTTTTCTTCATTGTAAAGATGATGACATAGTTATTGGTTGCCTTGAAATTGTGAAACTTAAATTGGTTATGGTCCAGTGGCGCGCATCATCCCGCCTGAGTAGCTGTGCACTTTATTATTCTGCAGCTGAGATGCTCAGGAGTCAGCTTGAATATTTGGTGAGAGAAGGGCAGTGTTTGAACATGTATTATTTAACATTACATGCACCCAGATGCAGCCAGACAGCAGGCACCAGCACTTATTGTAGGCTCCTTCATTTCTTATCATCTAGCAAAATGGGGTCATACATATTTATCTATATGAATATTTTTGGTTGTGTTGTCATTTTACATACTTTGGTGAGTTGGCTCTGAAGTGAACCAGTAGGCATGACCCCCTTTTTGCCTAGTTTTGTTCAGCCTGGTCTGTTCATGCTCCTATTTAGTCCAGTCCTCCTTATTCCTCACCCTCCCTCCCCTCCTTCCTCATGACTCAATCAGCCTCCCTCTCCATCTCTCCAGCTGTTTGGCACAGCCAGTTGGCGACCCAGTTAACGCCATTGTTCTGTCAGGACTTACGCTACAAGTAACACACACAGACACTATGTCATGTGTGTCACGGCATTGTGCCCCTGTGACGATCCCCCCACTCCTACATTGCTCTCACCAATTTACAAAAACAATTTTTTTTATCCCATTTTCATGTAAGGATACACATATAAATGTTATAAAGTTCATATAGTAGAGGGAATAACTTTGTAAGAATTCAGTGGAGCCACATAATGCAAAAGCATTTTTTTTTAAATGTAAGGAATTAGGGTTTTCTATTGACTTAGTTGTGGTAATCTTTTCTAATCACATGTATGTTGGAAAGCATGTGGCAGTGTATTATAAAACATTGCGTGCCCCACTAGGTTGGCTATAACTAGCACAATACATACCACACTACTCATTTAACTCTTTTAGTACCGTTATGTCAGGATAAAAAAAAAAATCAGATAAGAAACATGTGCAAAAATATAATGTAGTTTACAGTAAAGCCATTAATCAACACTGTTGTGTCGAAACCTTTAAAATGTCAATGCTTCAGGAACAACAAAGCTGTGTTTTTTCCATCATGCAAGTGATTGTAAATGGTTGAGCTCCCTCAAACAACACCATGCATTTGTAGAGAGGCTGTTTAATCCCACTTATGTATGAGTCTGTGCATTTCTCTTTGTACTTAACAGCCTAGGCATCAGAACTGAAGAGGCCATGTAGATGAATAGTGAAATGTCTCCAGCTGTACACTTACCAGTACCAGTGGATTGTTTCACACTTTGCTTGACAGTTTACGACCTGGGTGAAAATAGATGAATCTAGACAGATGCAATCCCTGAGTATGATGGTGTTATCAGTTTCAAAAAATCTTTTTATATGTTATACTAAAATGTATATGGTATGCTAAAATATGGTATTCTAAATATGGATTACACACCCTCTTTTGGAGGTTCAGTTATGTTGGTACGGTGTGGTTACAGCAGAACCATGGATAGCACTAGTTTGTATAATGAAACAGTTCAGTCTTTGTGCAAGAACCATCTAATCAGGGACCACGATGCATATATTTGTATTTTATATTCATGGCCTTTGTCTTCAGTGGTTAGCTGACAGGAGAGTGTGACAAAGAAAGATGGAGGGAGTGTGACATTGTCACAGTCATGGCCCAAAGCAGGGACAGTATGGTTAAATGGGTTTCATGTGTGTTCACAGTGTATGTCATGGTTCAAATTCACGGTCTCTTGCATTGTCTCTGACTTTTACCCAGTGACACAGTGCTCTATTTTCGCTCATGTCAGCTCTCTTGCTGACATGTGCAGGCCACTGATTAGCTACTTTGCTGTAAAGATATTACTGAGCTCCTCCAGGCCAGTGGGAAAGCAGCAGAAACTGTACTTGACCTCCCACACTCTGGACTGGTGAACCTCAGTCAGCCGGTGAACTATCTATCTTTCCTTGCTGTCATTGTTTCCATAGATACCACTGGGCACCTCACTCCCACCGGCTTACATAACCTGGTGTTTCTTCCAGGCAAACACAGGTCCACACATATACAGAGACATCATTTCACACACACACACACACACACACACACACACACACACACACACACACACACACACACAAACATTCCTTACTATCACACTCCCTTTGTGATTTTGCCTCAGGTGCTGTTGTGTTAGAGATTCTCGCTTATTTTATGGGCGAGCTCTTCTCCTCAATATTGCATAGAGATCAGGAGAATACTCTTTTACTTTAAATGATCTGATAAGCCTGTTGTTGCTTAGTGTTGACATATTTATGCAGAGTTTTCATGCAGAATTAATTTATTTGGCTTGTGTGTGTTTTTTGAATGTTTGTTTTAGGACTTCATATAATTGTTCAGGGAATGTTGTTTTACTGCTGTTAGATTTGATGGAGCTCTGAGGCTGTTTACTGATCCATTAGTCCATTAGTACACATTAGAGACCCCAGAGGTGGTGTTACATAACACAACTCTATATCTGTATGAAAAGGCCGATGGGCATAGTGTACTGTGTGTGTTTGTATGTGCACATCTATGGCTAATATTTGTGCATGACTTAATGAATGTGATGGCGCATATTCCCTCTCCTTCCTTTCAAAATTCACAGTAATTTACAGGTTTTTAACACTTTGAGTTTTTAAACTGAGGTCCCCCACTCTTGGTGAACTTGAGTTTTAAATGTCTCTATGAATACACTTTTTGTTAAGTTGTACAAAATGAGCAGTCTTATTCGCATGGTTATTGAGAGAGAAGTATTTATATTTCTATATTTATGTCATTTGTCGTCAGTGGTTAGCAATCACAGGAGCAGATATTTTAAATGTGTCTATTAATACACCTTTTGTTATATAGTACAAAATGATCAGGCTTGAACGGAAAGCAGTTTTTGTCCATCCAGGAGCAAAGCAAAAAAAAAAAGATTTATTCACAAAGGAACAATAGTGCCTAAAAACAAACAACCAAATACCTACTGACCTTCTGAATCAGGACTGTGCCTAATTTCTTGAGCAGAATTATTATTTCTCTAATAGGCTCAAGGGGGCACCATTGCAGTGCCAGTGTGTAGGCTTGTTGACAATAGGAGAAAAAAACAAAGGTGAAGGACATTTGACTGTGATTACTGTCAGACTACTGCTACTGCCAAAACAACTGATCATAGTTGTTGCAGTTGCACTATGACTACATTTTTATATCCCCTGATACTACTGCCTAAGCCTGGTCTCAGACCTCTGAATTACTGCCCATAATCCTTTCTATGTTCACAGATTAAAGTGAGGTTAAAAGGAAACGGCAGTCCAGTCTGATAATCATGCTACTGTTGTCCAGGTACCTGCTAATGAATCACACAGTTTTAGTTGACCTCTCCAAGCTTCCAAACACGTGAACAGGACAGTTGCAAAAAGGAATCACTGCAAAGAGAAGTGAAAGGAAAGTGAAGGTTTTGCTTTCATTCTGAGAGGGCGTGTGTGCAGCACCTTCAGTGTAATGCCTGTATAAACATGCAGTAAAAATAAACATGAATTATATATCAGTTACTGTGACTTTTCAAACCACTGTTAAGAACCCACCAATACATACAATAACCCAAAACCAGTGGTGGAATGTAATTGAGTACATTTACTCAAGCACTACTTAAGTTTTGAGATACTTAACTTAAGTATGTCTGTTTTCTGCTACTGCAGATATTCTACTATTTGCTCCACTACATTTATTTGATTAGTTTAGTTACTAGTTACTTTGCAGATTCTGACTAATAATACAAAATATAATCAATAAAACATTATAATGTAACACTGTATATTACTAGATGTGTATAATGTATTACTGTAAGGGTTCAGTTAAGTTGATGCCCAGAGGGAAATTCACAAGCTAACTAGCAGTATATAATATAATATGATATAATATAGTATAATATAATACAGTACATTACTTTGAAATGGGATATTCATAATGAGCACTTCTACTTTTGGCACGTATTTAGATGCTGATACTTTTATGCTTTTGTTTAAGAGTATTTCTACACCAAAAACCAATGCTGGATCATATACAGACATACATAATTTATAATATCATAAATAATAATGTAAAGTATATTAGAAAAAGTTTTCTTTTGGCTCCTATTCAAAGCCATACTCTCCGTATTTTTATTTGCACATGTTGACAAGTACTGAAAATATGTACTTGATTATATGTACTCTGAGTAGATGTCAGACAACAACTGGGAACTGACAATGCAGCTTTGCATCACAAAGAGACTGATTCTTGTGGCGAGGCTCTGCTGTCATTAATTTTACCCTTCACCCCAGTGAACCCCTGAACCAGAGTCTTGCTTCAGTGCATAAGCCCAAAGTAAACTTGTTTATGCTCTCAGTTCTCCTGTTAGACCGGGTTGCGGAGGGCGGTCTGGGCAACTGCTAACATGGGAACATATTTGAGTGACACAAGAAATAAAAGGCTTCTCGTTGTAGCAGAGGTCTCAGAGGGTGCAATTTAAATGATAAGTGGAAGGGTGATAATGAGAGAAGAAATGGTTTGTTGGGTTAGGTTGCCTCGGTTTGAAAGGAGGATAAAAGAACAAGACACAGATGAAAAAGGTGTGACTAACCCGCTGGTAACATGTTTAAAGGAACAATTAATGACAGTTCATTTAAAATACTTAAAAGCACAAACTTGTCAAATGTGAGGTAATGATGTAACTCCACCACCGCCACAAGGTAATGAGGATGACGAAGTAGAAACAATAAGGAAATGAAGGTGCAAATGAGATTGTTAATGGTAATAGCAAGTGCCAGAAAATGATTGTGCCACATGCCTCACAGCTTCCTTTTGACTTCCATTTAGTATGTGACCTTAGATGCCACCACATCTCCATGTCCCCATTAGCAGGGAAATGATTCTGTTTATTGGGACATTAGAGAAATGGAATTAAAAAAAAAAGAAATACAGAGGAATCATAAGACATTATTGTTTACCCAGTATTTCAGGCTAAAACAGGCCATGACCCTGTGGTTTTTGTGTGTCTGTTTGGGTGTGTTTGGTTGTCCCAGTCAACCAAAGCATGTCTGAACAGTGGGTGGGAGGTGATGCTCAGCTCATAATTCATATTCAGGCGGACTTATGTGCAATGCCTGCTCACTAACTCATGAAAAAAATGAAGTTAAGAAAGTAAAAAAGGAATAATTGTGATGTACGAGCCTTTAGAATTGACCCCCAGGAATTTGTTTGTGAATTTAATTGCATTTCCTGTGATTCCACATCTTAGGGTATAATTTGAATCTTGTCAGCAGCTCTATCTCACATCAGTGGTATCAACTATCTACTCATACACCTTTTAGCCAATGTAAAAATAATGAAAAGAATACATTACAGAGTAAAAGACTCAGGGGAAGCACAAAGGGAAGAGTCGATGGGATTATTCTGTATGAAGTGTAAGATTGACAGCGTTTCAGTATAAACATGACTGACTAATCAGGTTAAGCAAACAGGAGTGTGACAAACCTGAGTATCTTGTCAGTGAAACACAAAGTAGTCCATTATCATCCATCAACCACTGTGGAACTTAGAGCCAATCAAAATACCCTACATATGATGTTTTCCATCTGCAAACTGTAGATGAACATACACAGTAGATTTTAATCTACAATAGACAAAAATAAATAAATAAAAGCATGCGGTTCTGTTTTTCCAACACATTCCTGAAGATGATTGGTTAATATGTGTGTTGTCTTTGATTGGTTGGCCCGAGTTGTCAGTTAATGAAAAGGCAAAAACAATCTCCTGTTTGTGTGTGTGTGTGTGTTTGTGTGTAAGAGTGAGTGTCTTAATACTTGGCTGTTGTACTCCCCTCGGGGATGGCACGCCTCTCTAACTGACTTTGGCACTGTGCCTCCCTCTGCTTGTTTGCCACCTTTAACTATTTCCTTTCCAGATTTAAGGAGGCACCCTCATTGTGTGTAAACAGACCTTGTCCTTCGCCTTTCTGCTCTGTTGGCAGTGAAGAACATTTCAGAAACAGTAGCAAGCTGTTAAAAATGTCTCTTTTAACATCTCACTTAAAATTGTATGTTTTTATAAGGAATGAGAAAAATATCTCCCATCAATATGAAGTAATCATAGTTTCATAGTTATCTTTTCAGTTTTGTTTAATGTGCGTCAAGGAATTCCTCATTTTAAAGGACATGTTTAAAGGACATGTTTAAACGACGACATTTGTTGGTTGAAACACCTCGTCGACTCCCAAGCCTTGGGCGCAGCCAATGAACAGCCGGTTCTTGGTAACGCCATTAGAATAAAAACAGCCACAGTTGGAATGGCCATCAGGCGTACCGGGACATATCCTATCCCCGAAATTCTTTTCTCTGTGTGCCTGTCATTCAGAGTGTCCTGCATGTACATGTTTCAGGACTGGGCTCACCACCACCATGTACTTGCTCTTGTATAACATTGTCAAACTCACAATGGACAGTTGCAGATGGATAGGCCAATAGTTTTTGTTCATCCATGTCTCCTGGAAATGACATTTCTGTACAGCTAAACTCCAAGAGCAAATCCACATTGTAAGAAATGTAATTTTTGGCTGGATCATGTTCAGAGGCGTTGGGGTGGCTAGTGGCTGTGCAATGTGCACAAATATCAAAGCAGAGACCATGGTTCTCATTCAGAGTCCCATCTGTAGTTAGGTTTCGGCAACAAAAGCACTTTGGTTGAGGTAGGGAAAGATTGTGGTTTTGGTTAAATGTAAATAAACACACAAATCACAGTGAACTTTGTCTTTTTTAAACCAGACCGTGATCTTTCCCTAATCTTAACCAAGAGCTGTGAACTGTGTCTAAACATAACCATAAAAAAGTTTAACACTGCTGTTGTCACTACAAGTTTCATATAGTACTGCAAGATCAGATACTTTGGCAGAAAGCAAATACGTCTGTGAACATTTAACGTGTTCAGTATCAGTGTATTTGCGACTTGCCAAATACTTAAATTAACAACATATCCTCAGGTATGTATGTAATTTGGTCGCAGTAATGCCTCCTATACAACGTAATTACTGTTGCAATTTAGTTGAATAGAAAGATCATGTATAGGAGACAGGGAAGTTTGAGTGTGTTATGCTTCAGTAGTAGCACTGGCAGTTTATCAGACTTACTGCACTGTAAAGCCTGTAAAACTATAAAAGCCTTCGAACAACTTTCACATCATGAGACCTGTGACCAAACTTTGATGTGTAAAATCGGTTCGAGTTTAATATGTTTTTCTGTGCTTCACACTTGCTGTAACACTCGTGTGCAACCACTGTGAAAAAAAACAAAAAAAACTGTCATTATATTCACCATGTTTACTGAAATGCGTGCTGCGGTCTTTTTTTAAGAGGATATGAGAGTTTAGTTGTTTTCGCACCTAAACACATGAGGTCTTGGGTGAGGCACTCAACGGAGCTGATGTCATGACAATAGTGACATAAACAGCAGGAAGTCACCTCGGGGTAGGTGTCTCCTGAGAGATACTAGCTGGCCTACCTACAGAGTAAGAGAGGGTAAAATACAGGATGAACAAATATGCATTTTAGAGCTCTGAGTGAGGCATAAAGAAAAGATCATATGGATAAACAAATGATTGACATTTTTAAGAACATTCATCTTGAAGAATATATGTTGCTTTAGTGTCTGTCTGTGTGTGTAAAAGGGCTTCTATTTATTACAGAGGAAGTTACAACGGACTTTTGCAACATTTCTGTGAACCAGTGTTTTGGCAAAATTGCTTGTGCAGTGTTGAGCGAGTGGATACATGTCTTATTTTAGCATTGAGAATGAAGATTGCCTAATTTTGCCAGCATGACAGGACCAGATGTAATTAGGGCTGAACCAAAACATTATACTGTACTTCCTGTTGGATTTGTTGTTTGTAGATAAGGAGCATGGTTGCCATTTGGGTTTTGAGACCTTCCTGGTCCCTTTTTAGGATTAGGTGCAAGAAGTTTTTGCCATCTAGAATGACGTTTAAAAAAGCTATTTATAATCATGACGTTGCATATGAGCAGTGGTTCTATACATACAGTTTTTTTTAAACCAGTTCCTGGTTTAAATGTATATTTGGCTTTCTGCGGGGGAGGACTTCAAAATGTTACCTCAAATTTATCTCTCAAATGCATCTGCTAATCATGACTAACAGCTAACTTTGATACAAACACATTTTGTCTGTCTCTGTGTTCAGGATTCTTCCTGTTTGTGTTTGGCTTTGTTTCCCCCTTCTGTGAAGGGGTGTGTCTACCCTCCGTAATCCTACACCATTAACACATTGAGGTTACTGTAACTGGCTAAACAGCCTCGACCAGTGAGTGCAGGGACTCCAATTCTTACTCACACCCACATGCCATGTGTTGGCTGTTTGAATCAAGCTGATGCATGCCATTCCACCGTGCTTTACTACTATCTGAGCTGCAAAGGATGAAACAAGTAAAAGGAAACAGGTATGCGAGAGAGGAGGCAAGAAAGAAATAATTTCCTCAGTTCATAGTGACACGAGGGGGCGAGTTAGAAAAACCCTTGGGAAGAAAGAGAAAAGAAGACGGTAAGAGGGAGAGGGGATGAGGGAACCACCCAAACTTCCCAAACCACCCAATCAAGCAGCGCTCTTGGAATTGGATCCCTCCCTTGTTCACCACCTGAGAGCGGAGAAACACAGCTGTGCCTCAGAGACTCAAGAGGAGTGAGACAGACAGAGGGAGAGCGAAACAAAGAACAGGTGAGAGCAAAAACAGGTCGCGTATGGAGAAGACAGATGAACTTCTACAGAAAATGTAATTGCCCTCAAACAAAAGAAGACACGGATATAGAGTTTTTTGGTGGTGTTTTTTAAGAGTGAAAAAGGGACTGGAGAAAGGTGAACCTGAACTCTCAGGAGAGTGTGTATGTGTAACAACAAAGCAGTGAGCTCACTGTCACTGGATTGAATGAACTTGGACATAAAGACAAGAAATCCTTCTGAGAAGAAACTGGACACCAAGATGTGGACAAAAAGGAGATGAAGACTGAAGAATGAAAACAGGGATTTTAGGATTATCTGAACAGTTTTTCTAACAAGACTTTTTCTTTTTTTGCTGGCTGTTTTTTTTTTTTTTTCTGCTGAGCCTACTCTTGGACCATCATGTAGTGCCTCCTCACTAGCTCTGAGGACAGCCAGATTTTGACAATAGACTGCCAGGAGGGGGTTGAGATACTGGAGACATGTCTCTAGAAGATGTAACAAGCACTAACAGTCTTGGGGCTGAAAGCGGTGTCTCAGACCCCTGTGATGGCCAGTCTCTGAGCCAAGGTCAAGACCAGGATCTTGAGAACCAGAACCAAGGCCAGGATGGGATAGTGCTGGAGCGTATCGCCTCTCTGTCGTTGGACATGTTTGACCCCAGTGACTTCACTGGGAGGTTCACCAAGATCCAGTCTAGGTCCAGAAAGCGGACGAGGATCATTGGAGGTAGGTGCAGACAAGCTTGGAATTGTTTGATTCTAAGAGGAAATATCAATGTGAACATGACATGAGTAGACAAGGAGAGAAACATTAGCTTAGGAGGCACTGACATGCAACATTTGGTTAAGTAATAATTCTGGTTGGTTTGAATCTGAATGCCACGACCTCAGGCTGGAAGTGGTGAAAAGACTGGTTGAACATATAGCTGAAATAATATTCTTCTTGCTACCTATTTAGACTCCCTCTGTCTCTGCATGTATGTCGTAATCAGGTGCTTCTTTGTTGTGATTTGAGGACTTGACTTGGCAGGTGTCTTTGTTGTGGCTTTTGTAGACCCTGTGAAAAGTGATACCTTCTGTATCTTGAGAAAATGGCATGAGATTACTCCATTAATCCTTATTCTACAGAATTGGGGGAAAAAGACATGCCTATGTGGTTCTGGCCTCAGATGTTAAGCATAGTTTTTTGACCAAACCACTTACTCTGTCTCAGCTTAACTTGACTACTGGGAATTTCATGTCCAAACACTGGGAGAACACCAAGACCTTTAGTAGTCAGTCAAAGTATAATAGAGCTGGGCGTATGGTTAAAATCAGCATATTACCGATTTTACTTTTAAATTTCTTATTTATGTTCAAAATTTTACAAGGGACAGCAAGTACCATTGGCTGGCATTAGCAAGCTTGTGTTTCAAGGTACTTTCAGACAGTACTTGTACAGTCCTTGCCTATTCTATTGAAAATTTCAATAGTATCAGTTGATTGAGCAACAGATAAACCAGGGTTTTTGTCTATTCCTGGAGAGCCACAGCAAGATCAAAATCAACAGGAGGCTGTACATTTTCACAGTTATTACCTAATGCTATTATCCAGTGTGACCCAGAGTTACAGTTTTGACAGAATCATCCTTTATTCTCAGGTCACCAACAATACAGCCGATGATAGTAAGGAAGGAGTAGTAAGGAAAGACTAAGAAGTTCAAAGCTATGTGCGTCTTTACAATAAACCTGTGACACTAAAAGGATCGTGTCTGCGAGACGTGTATGGAAAAGTCGGGATTAGTTCATTTCAAGATAATCGGATATTAAGGCGGGTAGAGCAGAAATGTTTTGGGAGTCATTCTGTGTCTGAATATACATTTTTCAGTGGGATTTGGCTGAACTTCAAAAGAAGGGAGAAAAGTGGGCGTACACAGTGTTTGGCGAAAGGGGAAATCTGGAGTGAGGTAGTGTCTGTGTAACCAAGTACCACCTGCACAAACACGTCTTTCAGGGACAATTAACAGCTTCTTCTCAATAAATGAGTGCGTAGATCATAAAGGTCAAATTGTAGACACAAGAAATGCCGTGAAATGAAATCTTATGGGGCTTCTATGCTGTGATAATGTCCATGACTGAGGCTTTGATGTTAGGGAGACAGATACGCCTGGCATGAAGACTATGACACACACATTCTTCACAAGAGTTATCTATTTGATCAACCCAGCTGTGTCAAGAGGGTTTACCACTGTGTGAACTGTGAACTGTGAACTGTGTGGTTGTTTTGTGTGTGTGTGTGTGTGTGTGTGTGTGTGTGTGTGTGTGTGTGTGTGTGTGTGTGTGTGTGTGTGTGTGTGTGTGTGTGTGTGTGTGTTGTTGTTGTATATTCATCTGCTGGGCTATGATAGGCTACTTAACATCCACAACAACATGTCAGATGAACATGTGAGAAAGACAGATGATGAGTGGCGGGATCCTGATCTGAAACGATTCATTCATCAATTAGTTCACTGACAAAAATATAATCAGCTGCGATTTTAATAATTAATTGATTTTTAAGGTCATTTTTAGGCAAAAACTTTAAAGATTGCCTAGTTCCGGCCTCTGCAGTGTGAAAATTTGCTGATTTTCCTGTGTAATAGTAAACTGACTTTCTTTGAACAGCTGGTCATTTGACGACATCACACTGGCTTTTAAGAAATCATGACGAGCACCATTTCTTGACATTTTGTAGAAACAAATGATTAATTGAATAATCAAGAAAATAGTTGAAACTTTAATTGATTATTAAAATAATAATTAGTTGCAGCCCTAGTATGATCAAAACACTCCCTGTCAGAATAACATACTGTACCTCATGATGTTATGAACCAAAGAGGTGCTTTAAAACTTTTTAAGATCTGTTTGATTGATGAACATTTGTCATGTCATTGGGATTACATTTGGAGTGTCTACACACCCTTTGTTTACACGTCTCTACTTCAAAGATGTTCTCCTGGGAAGACACACCACTCTCTTCTCCTGTTTGTCATTTATGAGCACTCCATCACTTTTCTGCCTGATGCATCTTTATCAGGGGAAACAATCTTTGAATAGGAGATGTTTTCTAGTTCTGGGAGACTCTGAATAAAGACGGGTGATGTAGATAGTTACTTCAATAGTGCCTAAGTTCAAAAACCAAATCCATAAGAATGCTTGATGCAGGTCCATTAAAAAAAATTCCAAAGATTTATTTTTGATTTAGAGCAGAATTGATAGGTCAAATAATTGATAAACAGAAAAATAATTTGAAAGTTATTTTTCAAGAAGAAATGCTCCAGCCCTTCAAAAGACAGGATGTGCTGCACTTTATCAGACTGAATATAGTAAAGTAAACTGAATATCTCTGGATTTTGGACTGTTAGTCAAACAAAACAGTTTATACATTTATGGGAATTTTATGGACCAAAAGATTGATCACAAAATCTATCACATGATCTACAAGCAATATGTTTGTTTTGATACCCTCTGTGGAGCAGGACTCCTTGTCCTGTCATTTGTGTTTTTGGCCTTTTGTAAATACTCCTGTGTGAATTGTCAAGTATTTTTTATCTTTTTTTTTTTATCAGTCATGTTTTAATGGATTGGTATAAGATAAAATGCCGATCAAAATCCAGTCTTGTTTTTTCTGTTGTCTGCTGTGTTTTGTCCACCTTATCCAGCTAGTGTTCTCCCTAATGACAGCCAGGCTCTACAGCGCCAGAATTTTGCATCATATGCGAGTGAAAATGAGTGTCTGATGATGTGGTTGCACTGGTGCTTGACTTTGTTTTGACACATGGGATGGCAAATTACATTAATTGGCGATGCACCAACGGTAATGAATTTGTTGTCTCTTCTCTCTTATTAGCAAAGAGCAGTGTACAAAACATTCAGATGGCATCTTCTCAAAAATAAAACTTGGCTGTTGTCAGGTTTGCATGCTCTCTGCAAACCAGTGTTTGTCCTCTGCCAAATATTTGTGTTCGTGTAGTTCCAAAAGCTCCAACAGAGTGATACCTCTCTAGTTGATTGTGTCACATCAATTTCAGTTCAAGAGTCAAGTTCTCCCAGGTAAACTTACTTACTTAAACCCATACTGTTTGAATGATTTAAGCTGATCAACTTTGTAGGTTTGCATCAGGGCCTTCATTATTTGGATCAAGTAGCTCATGAGAAATATGGTGGGCTCAATTTAGTAGGCTGGGTCTGTTATTTCAATGTGTCAGATAAAACAAAGAATAAACATTTAGTTAAATATAAGTATCCAATCAGACTTGGTATTTTCAGATTTACTATTTAAGGATTTGGATTGGGATCATGGCCAGAGAAACTTGATCGGGACATCCCGAAAAGAAATGGGCCCATCTAATAAAAGCCAGTGTTTAGTGCATATTCAGAGAGGCCAGATATGATTTCTAGCACTCAGTGTGTGTGTTTGTGTCTGTGTGTGTCTGTGTGTGTGTGTGTGGTCAATAAATTTTTATGTACGCAACTACCTTCAAAAGAAAGATTAAACACATCATTAATTTGAGGCTAAGTGGAATGCATCGCACTTGTGCATTTGTCTGCATGAATGTATGTATGATGTACGTGTGTGTGTGTGTGTGTGTGTGTGTGTGTGTGTGTGTGTGTGTGTGTAGAGTCACATTCCAACAGCTGGCATGCTCAGGCCCCTGCTCAGAATGTGTGGAATCCTAGGAGCTTCGTATGTGTGTGTGTGTGTGTGTGTCTTGTCCATTATTTTTATTTGTGAGCTGAATAAGTACACGTCATTCTGTGGAAAAACATGTCCCTATCCGCTTGTAGGTCATGAATTTGAATAGATTTTCATATCTTAGACATGAGCTTCTCTCCAACAAACAACTGAACAGCTGTTTTCTCTTCATAAAGAGAACTAGAGCTGAATATCTGTGCTTTTCTCCTAGTTCGATTTGATTTGGATTCACAAAGTCCAGAAACGATTCAGTTGGTTTTGATTCAATTCGATACTTGATGCTGTCAGAGTCAGATGTCAGTTTCTCAGAATTTATCCTGGGGAAGTAAATTTCTTCTACATTCAACAAGTGAGCAACACTGTTGTTTCCTTGAATATAAAATGGTGTAAAGTACTAATTAAAAGGATTTGTTTTCCTTGGTAAATGACAAAAAGCAACTAAAACATGACACATTCAGACGCCTTCACATCTCCTAGCCAGAGATAATATGTCTTCTTTAACTACTACTCCCATCCTAAGTCATGATAGTCTCATAAACTGCTGCGGGTCTGCATAGAGTATAACTATTCAAATTGCAGTTTACAAGACCATCATCTGTGACTTTTTTTCATTTCATGCCTTTATTGGACAGCAACAGAGACAGACAGGAAATGTAGGGAGATGAAGAGTAGGGGAATGACATGCAGAAAACGGCCTGGCTGGCCGGGAGTCAAACTGGAGACACCCATGTGGTATGTAACCATTTGGCTATCGCTCAATCTGTGTATAAGCTGCAACATGTAATTTTTTAACCAAATAAGACGTGAGAAATAGGTTCAACAAACAGTAATTCTTTGAGTACAGGTGCTTGGTGTGCCAGTTAGTAAATGGAATTATACACAGAAATCTTACAAAGGACATTTGGACAGTTGCAATACAATGCTTCAAATCATGTTTGGTTTACTTTTCTGTGATTGTTAACTTGTCTTGATTGGCTGAATTGTTTTGATTCAGTAAGCAGGTTAACACCAAGGCAGACATGATTATTTGCTGATACTATTTGGCCCAGAACTGTAATGAAGTAAGCAGAAGTTGCAGACAGGAATAGGCCTGCAGTGGTTCTCTGCTATATTTCTCCTCCTTTGAGATTAGACTGTAATTGTCTGTTAATGTGAACCAGGCCATCCTGTGCTTGGTAGCTCTCCTGTGAGCTGCAGCTGTGCATGATACTGTATCTTATGCACTTTCCACCCTTCCCCTCCCCTCTCTCTCATTTTCTCTCCCCCTGCCCCTGTTCTCCCTCCCTCACCCATTCAGTTCCTGTGGCACTTCCACAGTTCATCCAGGGAATTACATGATGACCCTAATTATCCACTTGTACTTCCACTCTTACTCACCCAACCATAACATCATTGCCATGATGGCCATCATACCTTTCAGCTTAGACAGACAATTGTGAGGACAGCCAAAGAAAAGAACTACGTGACTGTTCAAGGTGGAGGGAGAGACTTTATTCTCTCTCACTTTGTCTAAATGTCAGAAACTATTCTGTCAAGAATTTAACCACCGCACTGGGGTGGAAGGTATCACCCAGAAGAGAAGAACTGGTAAATGTTGGTGTTGGCCTATTTAACAAGTAGGGAAGTAACAAATTAAAAACCGAGTGGGAGGTAAACCAGTGGAAATGTTAGGTCAGGGAGGATTCATCAAGCAAGCCCAGTAAGTAACTTTTTTTTTTTAATTCAGTAAAATCCCTCAAGCTAGGGCAAGCTAATGACAGTGAAACAGTGGCTGAGTGAAATTCTTAGACATCCCACAACTGAAAACAACAGCGATGTAATGATTGGACAACAAAAAAATTATACTTGCTGTAGTTCACTGAAATTCATTTGGCACTCGGCAGCATTAAATATTGATTGTTTGATAACTAATTTTGCTAGAGAAACCAGTGTCGTGCATCATGGCACCAGAAATTAATCCAGAACATGAATCGACTTGCCTACCAGTGAATGCAGCCAAGCACGTTGCAAAACCATTGACCTGCAAATGGCACAAACAATTTAATTGACTGTGCAGCACCATCATATGTCAGTACTGTCATCTCATCGCTTGGATAATCATCATCTATTTGTGCTGTTGGTGTTAGGCAAACAGACTGGTTTGAACTAGAACAATAAATCATCCAGGCCCATATATAGGGAAAAATTGGGTATTTGCAAATATATCAGTATCAGTGTTTTACTTGAATGAATGCGTTGAGTGTTTGACTGCTGTGTGACGTTAGTTGCTCAAGGTTTGATTATCTTACACTCAGACAGCTGGTGATGGCCTAGAGGTTAAAAAAGCAGAAGTAGTCCCTTTCTTTCTGATTCCCATTCATGTTTTTCTGATGAAGTCCTGCTTACTGGACCATTTGTTCCTTTTTACCTCCCACACTCTTGGAGGTGGTCAAGTATTTCAGGAGGATTATACTCTTTTTCCTTTGGCTTTTTTATACTTTTGCTGACGTGTTTCTATTACTTTGTGCACCTCATTTACATCAATGAAGGCAGACTAAATAACGGACACTCCTTATTGTATAATGCAATACAGTTCAATAACTCCACAAACTACATCTTCTCAAATGACTGTACTGTTAACTCAACACTTCTCTAAAACAGTTTCAACACCTTATCATTTTTACCATTCTTCCAGTTAGCATGAATATAAATAGACATTGAAGCTGTTTTGAACAAAGAGGAAATAATACAAAATGTGCTCTGAAGGATGTACACCAAATTTGGAAACTTTAAAAGGTAGCAAAATGTTTCTCAAAAGCTTTAACACTTGTACTATGTTACTGGAGCTGACTCAACGTAATTCAAAATTTTTATTTTTTTTCCCAAATATCAGCACGGCTACTCACAGATTATATAATAGGAAGTATGAATGAAGCATAATGTATGTAGTATGCATGCTGGCATCTTTGAGCATACTTAGTTTTGTCACCATCTCACCAAAATCAGGTTATAATATGTAACTTTTGAGTGCCCCAGGGCTCCATTTTGGGTCCGGTTCTATTTTTGTACTATATCCTCCCACTAGGCGATATCATTCCTAGGCATGCCATTGCCTTCCACCTTTATGCCGATGATATGCTGCTATATGTCCCGGTAAATCCGTAAAACCTCACTCACTTGTCCATCATAAATGACTGTTTAATAGACTGGATGTGTGCTAACTTTACTCACTTAAATTCCGATAAAACTCAGATCCCAATCACTTATCCTGACAATATGCATACAGATTTAAAATCCTGTCCCTTAGTCCCTTTAGCAAGTTTGTCCAAACTTGCTTTTATCATCCTGGGAATATTGCTAAAATTCATTCATAACTAAGTGTCAGAGATGATGAATCCAGAGTGCAGCAGCCAGACTACCAACAAAAACCAAGAAAAGAGATCCTGTTACTCCCTTCTTAATGTCTTTACATTAGCTACCAGTTCATTACAGAATTGATTTTTTTTTAAAGATTTTACCCATTACTTTTAAAGCCCTTCATTGGCTCCAGACTCTCTCTCTGAATTACTGCATCCTTATTGACCTGCACACAGTCTGTGGTCCTCAGGCAGGACCCAGTTGGAGGTCCCCATGTTGACTTGTAAGACTAAAGGGGACAGAGCTTTTGCTGTTAGGGCACCTCAACTATGGAACGAACTGCCCATCAGTTTATGTATAAAATTCATTTGTACATGTTCTTTAAAATTTTTGATTTAACGTCTCCATTTATGTATTATTGTCATTATTATTATTTTTAAAGCATGAACTCGGGCACATCTGAAGCAATGATGATGTTGACCAGTTGTTACTTCTGGCTATTTGTTGGTGCAGCCTGCCTTGTCACTGCTTCTCTTGGCTCTCATTGGTCGGTCGGGGTGGGCTTGCAGAATGCTCACTCAGCACTTATTGTGAGACAGAACTGGACACCATTAATCGGGGAACATTACATTATTGTTATTTGCCTCTTTCATCTTAATTATTCCAGCATCCCTTCTTCTGTTGTCTCCTCATGGTCCTTTACTCAATAGATTTCTCCCTTCCATGTTCCCTCCCTCTATTTTCGATGCCCCTGTGCAGTACTATCTACTGTATGTTTTTCTCCGCCTCCCTCCCTCTCTCCCTCTCTCTCCCTCTCTCTCTCTTTCTCTGCCTTTCCTCTAAGAGGATTGGCTGCTTGCGTCTACCAACATCTGTGTATCACTGTCCTGAGAGAGCAAAACAGAGAGGGGATGGGGGGTGTTAGCCAGCAAGATAGCAACACAGAGCGCAGACAAGGCTGAGTGCCGCTCTTTTTTTTCTTCTTTCTCACAGACACACACACATACACGCACACAAACAAACACACACGCACTCAGCAGCAGACAGCCGCAACATCCGCATCGCTGGCTGCCCAACCGCATCCCTCTCTCCTCTCTCTCGGAGCATACTCCTCTTTCTCTTGCTTGCTCTGTCCGCAACGTCTCATCCTGCCATCCTGTCCCCCCTCTGCTGTCTGTCACCGTGGCGACATAGCCTCTGCAGCCATGGCGACCAGCCAGCAGGATTCAGGCTTCTTTGACATCAGCATCAAGTCTCTTCTCAAGTCCTTAGGAGGGAGTGAGTACAGCTAACACATCACAGTTGTTGTCGCCGGCATGCCAAACAAATGCATGATACGGTCTGGTAAGACTGACGAGTCGTCAGTTCATCCTGCAGTGTACAGATTACGCTTATTTTGTTTGTGTATCTCTGTGTGTGTTAGGAGTGGATGAGACTGAAAAACAGGCAGTCTAAAGCATGATCCACACTGTCAATATTTGGCAATGTTACGTAATGGAATAATGGAAGTCAAGGGGTGGAGAGAAAGAGGGAGAGAGAGAGGAAGAGAGAGAGAGAGAGAAGTGCTTCAGGGGTTATCTGAGGATAAATCTGGCTCCTCAGCAGTTTTCTATATTAATTATACAACACATTACTCAGCAAACGGAGAAGTCACTGTTTGACTTGTTCTTTGTACACATGCACTAAAGGAGTTTTGTTCAAAAACTCTGTCAAGCTCAACCAAATCTTCTGTATGTTATGTTTTATGGGTTATCATTCTGTCAACCTTTCGTAATGCTCTGTTTACGTTTCAGAAGTCATATCACTTAATCAATTCCACTGTCAGTGAGTCAGTGTTTACCAAACAGAAGGTAAAGCTACTGTATGCCACTCTGAATCAGCCTGAGATGAATACCCAGCAGCATCATCCCAGACTGTTGCCAACTGGACATACTGTACTTTCCCCCACATTTCAGCAGTGGTTTCATGAACCTGAGACTTTACAGTGAGCAGAAAGCTCTACTGTCTTATTGCGCTCCAGAAAGTCTAATATAGACATCACCATGCAGCCTGTAGTTTACTGTAACATCTGTATTTCCTTTTTGATACAAAGAGTGCAGAGATGAGCATGCAAGCTTTCCTGTTGTTGTATTTGTGTGATTTCACATATTGACTGAATACTGGTTGTGCTAGCTTTCATTTTGTGTATGTGTGAGCACTTTTCTGTGAGTAGTTTAAGGGTTTTATAGAAGCCTCTTGATGTGCTCTGTATGTAAATGGTCTTCATGTTGTGTGTACCTTTCATTCTGGCGTGTGTGTGTGTGTGTGTGTGTGTGTGTGTGTGTGTGTATGTGGTTAGCAGGGGAGCTGGGTTGAGCTCATATATTAGGTGTGTGGTGAAGGCTACTGTCAGCAGGGGTTACGCTGGTTACAGCGAAATTTCAAGGTATGTGTTGATGGTTCCCCCTCTGCCATTTATGATGATGTAATAAGAAAAATAAAATCACAGAGGCCATGATGAGTTGGTGTGTGTGTGTGTGTGTGTGTGTGTGTTTTCCTCATCTAAGCTCCAGCTTGTTTTAGCTATAGGACTAAATCCAGTCATGTGAGGGCATGTCTGCTCCAAGGTCATGATAATGATGGCAGCCAGGAGGCTAGAACGCCAAGAAACAGCTCTGGTAGGTCCAAGTTAGGTCTGTGTCTCAACCACTTATCGAGTGAAATCACTAGATAAATAGCTGACCTCATCAAGTTGAAGTTGCTCAATCTCATACCAGCCTAACTGAAATAATCATGTGTAGACCTATATCCACTACATCAACACACACAGTTGAAACAAGCTCAGATTTTAACACAGACAGGATTTTTTTAGTTTTCATTATTACATGGTATTGATGGACAAAAGAACAATACTGAATCCAAATGTAAACAAAAAGGTCACCCCACTATCAAATCTAAGTTAAATTATTTTCTGATCCTCTAAAGGGTTTGTTTACATTGTAATGTGTGTAAGAACATGAGTAGTGGATGCCTTTATTTTTGATGATTGTTGAGAAACATAATCTTTACTTTTCAGTAGTATGTATGTCTCTTCAACTGTTCTTATATGTGAGTAGAATGGCACTCAGTAGAGCACATAGCTCTGCCAAGACCAAACAATCCTACACATTTCTGTCAGATTTGGATTATTATCTGGATCCGCACCAAATTGTACAAAGTCATACATCTCAACCTCATAAATATATCTAATGTTTTTACATCAGGATCCATACATTATTTCCTGAGAAATTGATGAAAGTGTTGAAAAATGCCTCGCTATGTTAAGAAAAGTGATAAAAATTTCCTGCTTCTGACCCCAAGCCCCATCCCTCTGTAAACTTTGGTTTAAATCAGTTCAGGACTTAATGTGTAAACCTGTTGACAAATAAACAAACGGACACAGGTACATGCTGAGGTAAATAGCTAGTTAAAGTGTAACCAACAGTTGGTACGAAAATGAAAATGCTCACAATAGCAGCTCGTCAGCTGCTTCCTCTGAAAACATGCAGGTTTGGTTCTGCTAGGTCTTGTCGAGGGCCGTTTGTGGTAATGTGTGTTCGTGCTTTTAAAAGTGACTCATTGCAATCCACTTAGCCAACAAAGTGTACAAGCAGTGCAGGATTAGTTATGACAACTCTTATTTGATAGCTGCTAGTGTGAGGATGTGTACATGTGAGGTATCACTCTTATGATTCATCACTTAAGTGTTATTGTCTGCTTGTATGATGCGAAGGATGAAGATAAATTTGAATCCCTCTGCTAGACCTGAAATGAAAGATCATTTCATTATCAGTGAATCTGTTGATTGTAACCGGCATTTTAAAAGTGAAAAATGGCAGTTACAGTTTCACACAGCCCAAAATGATGTCGTCCAGAACCCAAAGATATCCAGTTTGCAGTCATGTATGACAAAGAAAAGCATCCATTCCTCACATTTGAGAAACTGGAAAAAGGCAATCTTTTTTTATTTTCCCTTAAAAACAATTATTTGATTACCAAGATAGTTGCTGATAAATTTCTGTCAATTGACTAATTAATCAATTAGTTATTTGATAAATTTTTGTAACTGCTCTCATCCTCCCTATGTCCTCTGTCTAGCTGCTTCTTTCTCATCTGTCTCTTTGGCATATTTGTCTCTTCCTCGACATATTTTCTTTCTTCTTTCTTTCTTCATCTCAGTCTTGCTCATGCAGTATGTTCAATAACTCTTCCAGGATATACGGTGAGCTGTAAACCAAAGTAGACTTGTATTGATCAGACGTGACAGATTTCTGCTGATTCATCTCTTAAAATGCCGAGTCATGCAAATGCCACCGAGGGTCCCGGGAACTGCTCTGGCACGCTATATTGACACTCTGTCGAACATGGTGACGTCTTCCTACTCTCATCTCTTTTCCCCACCGACATACATAAGACACACACACACACACACATATGTATACATTCACACACACCTTAAATTCATGTCACTGAGACGCTGCAATGGATTATCTCTATTTAGAGTCAACCTTGAATTCACTGAATTAGATTAGTGCCATTTGCTTTGTAGTGTAACCACATTACTTAGCTTTCCTAATATATCACCCTTGCCCTGGACAACTGTAGTGCACATGTGTATGTGTGCGTGTTTCTCCGTGTGTGTTTATGCCCCTGTGAATGTATCTCTATTTGCATGTGTGTGCACTTGTGTATGAGTAGGGGTCAGTGGGAGTGGTGGGTATGTAAGAGAGTGACCGCCAGTAGTCTATATATAGCTCCTCCCTCCTCCCCTCGCCTCTCTCTCGGGGCAGTGTTGAAATTCCAACCCAACTCTTCTGGTCAGATCTCCACAAGGAGCAGACTTTACTTAACTCCTACTGACTACTAAAGGACAGCCACAAAACCACTCTTAAAGAAGCACTTCATTTCACTACAACTTTCCAATGGGCTTCGAGGATTCCAAGGTCACGGGAGCCGTCGTACAGAGAAGTGACGGCAGGCCGGAGGTGCAGCAGAAGCTGAAGTAGAAAACTGATAGTTGGTATGTAGGCTCATATAGCTCACAAGCATGGGGCCCTACACAACCTCTGATCTAGCCAAGCCTCTGCTGGAGCAGCACGGTGGAATATTTCTCGATCCAAGTTGGTAGAATTCACTCACAACGGAATAAGTTGGGTGCCTCTTCTGTTATTTTGAGAAGACACTTTGACACCATCTCTTCCTCTGTGATTGCAACACCCGCAGCTCTGAGGCGTCAAAGTCGTCTTCACTTGGGAGGTTTCACTCTGGCTATGGCTCGTGCAGCCTGTGGATACAGCAGATCTTCCTGTTTCAGTTGGATTTGAATGCGGGATGCGGTCATGAGAGTTTTGTTTCTTGCCTCTGGTACACATCTGTCACTTTACCTGTCTATCATATTCTGAAGGATGGAGCTTCACACCTTTAGCTTTGGTTAAACCTGCCTAGTACCTAAACCTGTAGTTACTGTCATGGTGGAGTAGTTGGATAATAAAGACAGACTCCTGTGCATCTAATCTCCTGCAAGGAATCCCTTTTATTTGTTAATCATGGGGGGCTTATTTTACACCCTGTAAACTACTCAATCTCCTGCCCTCCGATTCCTCCTCCATCCCATCAGTTCCTCCCATTTTGCCCACCTTTACCAACTGTATCCGTGTCTCTTTATCCGTCTGAACCATGGAAATGCCAACTAAATGGAGCAGGGCAAGTGTCATCAGCTTCATCAAGGGCCTTGGTAAGCGTGCAAGGCGTGTGTGTTCGTGTCCACGCATGTTTGCATTGTGTGAGTGCTTAGGTTTCACACAAACAAGTTGCTGTGCTGTCCTGCCTGGGAATTAGTATCTTGTGTACATCTCGCCTCCCCCAGTGAGGTCAGGTCACATGGTCATAAAAGGTCAGTTAGATCTGACGGAGTTGTTAGCTCGCACTCACTTGTCACTTCTGGGAAATGCCACCGGTAAATTATCGCTTTGTTTCACTTTGTGGAAAAGGTAAAAAAAAAAAATCTTACTGTGAAACTTTCACCTTTCAGATATGCTGTATAACCTCCGCACACTTTCATCCACTCAAAACACAAACAATGAAAAATGTGGTTAATAAAACAATTTGGTTGAAACCAAGAAAAACATTAAATTATCCTCAAATTCTGCACCTTGTTCTCCTCCCTTGCTGGCTGTTGTTGCAGCCGTTGTTAATACTCTCCTCTACTTTGTGTGTGAAGGTGTGTGTTTTGTAAATTACTCTGGTTATGATTCACTGTTTGTAGCAATAGGTGCAACTTGCTTATGTTTTTCTGCAAAGTCTAGCTTAAGCTCTTATAATGCAGAGTCACTGACGCTGAGGAAATGTGATGAGTCGGCTATATTTTAAGGGAATGACTTGAGAATATTCTTAGAGGCGCGTGACAGGAAATGCCCCCCTGTCTTGTTGTCTGTCTCTCACTCATACCGTTTCCAGGGACTCCAGCCACTCCCTGTCTGTCTTCCTCTGCTTTGTTTATCATTAAATCTTGCGAGAATTAATATTGCCCAGTTTTCCTAATGATGTAATCAGTGCAGAGTAAAGTGTGTGTGCGTGTGTGCATGTGTGCCTGGAAAGTCTGCCTAGTCAAATCTGGACAATGACTCAGCATAAATTAGTCACGGCTGAGGAGTTTTAACTTTACGGAAAGAAATGAAATGATTCTGACGTGCAAATTCTGTTTCGTCATAGTAACTAGCGTAATAGGTGCATATCAGACAGGCAGGGGGTTGGAGTAATACATGTATGCTCCCGTCAATGTCTGAGTTAGCACCCATTATATCAGACTTTAGACTGACTGATCTGTGTTAACTCTCCCCAGCCTCTCCAGTGGGACTGAAGCCACCTCTCCCGCCAGTCAGTGGAACCTTGGGAGAGAGGAAGGGTCCTGTCGTCATGGCGCCTGTCAACGTGGACCCTGAGAGTAAGCCGGGCGAATTCGTCCTAAAAAGCCTGTTTGCCAACTTCACCTTGCTCTCCGAACGCAAGATTCGCATCATCATGGCCGAACCACTGGTGAGTGACTTTGCATCGATTTGTCACATTGTTTTGTCCTTACTTCTCATGCCATCTCTCTCAGGTTACAACATCCTCGTCATTTTATCTGATAACGTTGTTCAGAGTGGCTTTCTATGACAGTATTTGTTTACTCATTTTTTTATGCAAAGGAAGTGCGGTGTGCCTTTCTCTTAAATAGTGTATACTAAGCTTCCTGGCTTATTGTTTGTTAAATAAGAACAGGTTCTATGTATTTTCTGTATCTGTGGGATAGAGCATATTCCAGCATGCACGAGACAAAAGGCCAGAGGCCAAACAATCGAGCACAAGAGTGAGAGTAAAATATGCAGATTCCACACAGAAGGACTAAATCTATCAAGGCCTTTGTCGGTGATTCACAATGCTACTGTATGTATAGTTTTTTTTTTTGTAAAATTTTCTGTCTAAACTCTGATACACTTGTGGAGCAGCTACAGCTACAAAAATGTTTGTTACATCGCAAACATTTTTATGCTTCTACGTCGGTGACAGGCATTATGTTTTCGGGTTGTCTGTTCGGACTCACCTACATATTGGACGTATGTATGGACGTCCCATTCTCGTGAACAGTATATCTCAGGAACGCACTTGGACTCAAGGATGTACTGATTAGATTTTGGTGGTCAAAGGTCAAAGGTCAAGGTGACTGTGACCTCATGTGTGTCCCATTCTTGTGAACATTATATATCTCAGGGAGACCTGGAGGGAATTTCATAACATTTAACACAAACATCCACTTGGACTCAGGGATGAGCTGATTAGAATTTGACATTTCATATCAAATGTCAACTTCCCTGGGACGTCAGAACGTTGTGGAAAAAACACTTCAGTCAGAGGGAGAGATTCTGACCATATCTCCAGCAACTTGACTGGTTGCATTTTTTTTCTGCTTGCAGGACTCACCAAATATGTGTGACGTTCTGTAACATAACCATAAAGTCTCGCATATTTCATTTTTGACTCACTGACAGTGAGTATGCCAGAAACTGCTTCCTTTGAGCCAGGGGTTTAGTTTGGGCATATTAGGCTCTCCATATAAATCAAAATGTCAGAGCACAATCTAAAATACTAAATTGATATTAAGAGGTTTGGCCTTTGTATGTTTCATGGCACTTAGGCCTGGTATGTTTCATGAAAGGAACATAACAAGATTAGTTCCTAAGAACCTAGTCTAGTCTAATCTAATCTAAGCGAAGAAATCAGATCCGGGCTTCAAACTTCAAAGTTACATTTTTGTTTCAGGCATTTTTTTTCATTTTGCTGAAAGTGCAACACCAGCATAGGTTTAAAATCTTCACTATTTACACGGTATACCGGTTGAAGTCTGGGCAGATACAGACAGTTTTAACAACTCCAAACAGCGCCGACAGCCGAGCAGTCTTGTGTTTTGATTGCAACGGCTTTGAGGCACGCAAAAACATCACCATGTAAAACATCTAAAGGAATGACAGAAAGTTTGGAAGATTGGTTTGTTTGTTTCCCTGCACTCGTCTCTTCTGACATGAATGTTTCTCCCCTGTCTCATCTCGCAGGAGAAGCCACTTAACAAATCTCTGCAGAGAGGAGAGGACCCACAGTTCGATCAGGTCTGCACACCTGACATCGACACATATGCAAATACGTGCTGCCCCCTTTTCTCCTCTGTCAAACAAATCCAGCCATAAACGTGCTCTTATTTTGGGGATGGGATTAACCTCTCCCTTTCTCTTCTCTCTTTGCTCTTCCTCCTTCCGTCTGTGCAGTTGATCAGCAGTATGAGTTCTCTAGCAGAGTACTGCCTGCCGTCGATCCTGAGGACTCTGTTTGACTGGTACAAGAGGCAGAACGGCCTGGAAGACGAGTCCCACGAGTATCGACCCAGGGCCAACACCAAGTCAAAAAAGTGAGAGAAACACACAAACAGCTCACACACCCGGTTGTAGAGCTCTTTTCTTCACCTACCTGAGGAGCTGGAATAGATTTGGAAGACTAAGTAGTCACATGCTCGTACAAATCTTAGGCATATGCCTCTTTTACTCAGTAATGTAATGAGGGCCATGAAAACCAGTGAGAAGGAAACTGTAAAACAATAAACTCTAATGTGCCACACAAGCAGCCGTAAAAACAAACTATACTACCATTGAAAACACAGGTGCTACTAATGAAGAGCTGAAGGTGTTGTCCACTTTGCAGAAGCTTGTTCCCAAATCTCAAACAAACAACACATACAGCACACACAGTTACATGATAGACCAGATGGTGCCTACATTTAATATATTAGTGGAAATTCAATAAAAGCAGATTTTCACGTGTGACATGTTCGCGTGCCGGGAACATAGGCAAGGACAGGAGTTTGCACAGACAGGATCAACACTATTACAGTGACTGTGACGAATAATGTCTCTGTTTGTCTCTGTCTGTTTGTGTCAGTGATGAGCAACAGAAGGACTACTTACTGGAGAGGAGAGACTTGGCAATAGACTTCATCTTTTCTCTAGTGCTCATAGAAGTTTTAAAGCAGGTGAGTCTCAGTCTGCACTAAGCTGTGCTGTATGTCCAAATGCTGCATGTCTCATCAAACTTATTAGCATAAGTGGGTTTAACCTATAAAGGAGTCTGTCCTCAGTATTCCAGTCACTCCAGTTTCCCGTTGTTCTAATCCGTTATTACAGCTGCCTGCATAATGTAATACTGTAAAACAACCACAGGAAACAAATTACAAAAATTTAACATGCTCTTCTTTGATTAACAACTTACTTGACATCAGTTCTCCAGATGCAGTATTTCCCACTCCACTCATGTGTAAGTAGGAAAGTGAAGCTGCATTAATACATTTGCATATTTTTGATAAAGTCATGATTGTAGAAAATATAATGCACACCAAACGCCCCAGTTGAGAGCAGAATAGAAGGGAAATAGGACGTTTTATTTGGATGCATTTTTTATATGTTCATAACCATCATTTGACAGACTGAATTGAAAATAATGTGACTAATAAGGTAATAAATAATAATAATAATTATGATATTAATAAAGTCACTTTTTCTGTCCATCCAGATCCCCCTGCATCCTCTTTTGGATGGACTCATCCAAGAAGTTATTAACCTGGCCTTCAAGCACTTCAAATACAAGGAAGGGTAAGAATGATAACATTTAAAAACACAGACAGCGCACTGGATGAATCACAGTTTTAGAGTTTCAGTGTGTTGCTGTCTTCACTTTTGGACCAGCTGCAACATATTGACATGCAGTTGTGACATCCACAGCATGATACATGGTGGTTATTGATGTTTGTGTTTACCTCTTAGGTATCTGGGACCCAACACAGGCAACATGCACATAGTGGCTGACCTCTACGCTGAGGTAGTGGGAGTTGTAGCTCAGTCCAGGTACTGTAGATCTTCCACTAATTGCGCAAATTCATGTTTACACTGCATGTTTGTTAGTGTAGTGCACAGTAAGTTAATTGCATCTGTTGACATTATGTTATATTGTGGATTATATGTAAATTTGTTGCGCTAATCTCCAATTTGCCACATACCCACAGAAGTGAAAAAAAATCTTTGCATCATCCAAGTTGATTAAATATCTCAAAGCTATTGCCCTTATTTTTGTGCCGCGACTCACGAGGCAGCTCAATTTCTTTCTTTATTTTTACAGTTCAGAATAAATTTTTGTGTCTTTCCTGTCTGTAAAGGCAGAATTTGTAATCCAGGTCATGTTGCAGCCGTGGGCTGAATTGTCAGAGTGGAAAACTGAATGTGTAGTTACAGTAGCTACCTGTCCTCCTCTTCACCCCATTTCCAGTAGGAACACCAATTACAAATGCTGTGTGTGGTTTGTGGGCTAGTAGTCTGGCTGTGTGTTGGTAAATACATATGTCTGTGTGTGTGTGTGTGGTGTGGTGTGTGCGCGCGATGGCAACTGAGGATAATGACGCTCCAGATGATGGTACTCTGTGTGTGTGTGTGTGTGTGTGTGTGTGTGTGTGTGTGTGTGTGTGTGTGTGTGTAATGTTGTGTGTGATGAGAGATGAGCGCTGTTCCCATTTTCCAAGAGGTCATTACTGTGATGGAGGAGGCATGGGTTCACAGGGCAGCTCACTTGCTACTGTCACACACACACACACACACACACACACACACACACACATGAGCTGAACCATCACATCGTTTGACACACTGATCGGTCCAATAAGGGATCAAAGTCAATACTTGTACATCCAGTTTAGCAAATGTAAACTGTCTTCTGTGTAGATGATGGGTTTTCCACTTGATTAAGCTTATTGGTTGATTTCTAACAGCTTTTTCTATGTTATTTTTTTGTAGTGTATTATTTACACTCATGGCTATGAAAACCTTGAGTGCACTCATGGACAATCTGAACACATACTTTATTCCTGACATATCTGTGTGTTTCTCCAGCTCGGTTTATGGATCACAATGTTCATGTGCATCTTGTTTAAACCCTCAGTACTTAACAGAAGGCTGATGACTGTACAGCTTACTTAACTGCTGTGGCAACCCCTACTGTGAAGCACGCAAAAGCATGTGCAAAAAAACACAAGTACACACACATACACACACACGCGCGAACACACACACACACACACACACACACACACATTCCCACCACATCACCCCTCCAGATGCCATTCTAAATATAGGATTGGAGAGCACTGTTGTACACACACCAATGTGCACATGCAACAAAAAAAAAAAAAACAGGTGCACAGAGGAGTAATAGTACGCAATATTACCAAACATGAAAAAACAAAACATTTTTTGTTGTAATTACACTAACCACTCAGCTGAGACCTGGATATGGCAACATTAACCGTTCACATCTGGCCACCATTTTCTCCACAGGTTCCCAGCAGTGAGGAAGAAGTTCATCTCCGAGCTGAAGGAGCTGAGACAGAAGGAGCAGAGCCCTTACGTCATCCAGTCCACCATCAGCCTCATCATGGGACTCAAGTTCTTCCGCATCAAAATGTACCCGGTGGAAGACTTTGAAGCCTCCTTCCAGTTCATGCAGGTAGACTGCGCTGAAACCACTTGGTGCCACACCTTTTATTTACATGTCAACAAATTGTAAAGAGGCTCTGGTTTAGGAATCTCAGGGAGTATTGACAGGACGGACGTACTCTTTCTCTGCATACATTTCATGTCTGGAAGCAGTTTAGTGCTACTATAGAGCTGTCCTGTTGGCTACTGAGAAGTTCCACTAAAGCAATTAGGGGCTAAGTGCTTTGTTTATTAGCCCTTGGATGGTAATTGCAGTTGTGAGAACATTTGAGCCAGTGACTTTGCATTCACAGAATTATCATGCACATATATTGTTTCCTCTCGCTGTCTCTGACTCTTGTCTCTTTTTCCGTCTGTAGGAGTGTGCACAGTATTTCCTGGAAGTGAAGGACAAAGACATTAAACACTCATTAGCTGGACTCTTTGTTGAGATACTTGTACCTGTGGCTGCTGTAAGTGCATGTCATCTTGCTGCTCAAAATGCACCTTTGCTTTTTTGGATTAGTTTTAAGCCAGAGTCAGATTTTATTATTATTGTTTGTCTTTTAAATAAAAAGTCTGTCTGTGTTTCTGCTGTACATGTATGTCTGCTGCGCTAAATACATTGTGTTATATCTATATTGAAAATGATTTAATTGTCTTGTCTGTCTGCATTCAGTGAAGTAGAAAAAAGACAAACAAATGCAGGTTTCTAAAGGAAAATGTGTATGGATGTAACTTCTGCAGTATTTGTTTTCCTCCAGACTGTGAAGAATGAGGTGAACGTGCCGTGTCTACGAAACTTCGTAGAGAGTTTGTATGATACCACACTGGACCTGTCCTCCAGGAAGAAACACTCTCTGGTAAGTTTCTCCCCATATTCTGTGTCATCACTGCTTATCTCTCTTCATTTCCTCTCCATTACCAACAATTGGTGAAAGCACTTACTGTAACCCCTCCAACATGTGGGCTTTTATCGCTCCATAGGAAGGAGACAGGAGTGCAGTATGCAAGCACACAGCCTAGTTTTTGAAGCGGTGCCAGATGGGCAGTATTTGCTCACAGCATGGAAGCAGGGCAGTCAGCAAATTAGATGCAGTACATCATCCTTACGAAAACAATAAAACTACTCTGTTTAATTGTCAGGACTGCAATGGAAATTCCCTTCGCCATTCCCTAAAGGTTTTAACCCTTAATATGAACAGGCAACAATTTGTGACATAGGTTTATCAAATTTTCCTAGAAACAAGATGTTTCCTAATTAATCCTTCCAATTAAAGGAGCTGTTTGTAAGTTTTGTTATTGCTACATAGCTAGCATTAGCATTAAGAGCTGTTTACTAACCAGTTTAGAAGAAACGTTGCGAGTTCAGCATCAAACTTGATTCCTTTACTCACCAACAGCTGTTTACAGTGGTGAAAAAACCAACGCCAATATTAACTAACAATGTCTCTATCACGTTTTTTCTTTTTGAAGTTAGCATGCTAACCAGCTAGCCCCGGCTGGTCACTTTCCAATATGGACTTACTGAAGCGTAATCTGCCCTGAAGACATAGCGCTGGTCAGAGGCCATATTATAACCTCTTGTATTATAAAGACAACGATGGCTGAAGCTCTTGTCACGCAGCAATGGCCACCACCCGCTCCCAGCAAGAAGCCAGTTTTACCCCACCTTTGGGTTGTATTCCACAGCCTCTTTCATAGACTAATTTGATAACAACACAAGACATCAGACTTTGCTGTTGATGTGCCATTTGGGATATGTTCACGGGTTCATCCTGCTGTGTCCTCAGGGCTGCAGACATCTCACTCAGCCTGTATGCACGCTTTCCTCCCTTAGATTCTCAAAATACTTCAAGCAGCCCATGCATTCAAGACTTGACCCACCACTTTGCATACATACTGCTCTTAAAGTGCACAGGCATGCACACAAACAAACAATAACCTGCCATGTCAGAGCTGAATGGACAGACATGTTAGGAATGAGAGTTATCTGGTGCATTCCCGTAATTGTTATTCTTTTACATTCTGAGCACCTGAGAGAGAGAGAGAGAAGAGAAGCTGAAATGGGAAAAAGACAGATAACAAATACCGACTTTGATAAGGAGTGACAGGTAAATGATACGCTTGTCAAACCTAGCATTTCTAAAAACCGTTCATGACAAGGGTGTACCTGGGCTCACACTGACCATTAGCAAGGCATCCGTGTTTAAGAATGATCTGCATGCAGACTTTCATGCCCTTGCCACATGATTGAACAGACTAGACAGTTAGTTCACATTCCTGAAAGTGAACTTCATGTTGAAATGTTTAATATGTGGGTCTCCTCAATGAACTTGTAATGACATTTTTCGAACTGTTGTTGTTTTACTTTTGTCCAAGAAATGAAGGGGGGAAAAAAATCTGCTCACAATTTAAATGAACTTAACGTCAGACGCAACTATTGTTCTCATGAAAGCTACTGGCAAGATAAAGCACAGAGAAAGAAGTGTTTTATTTTGTTAAACTGATCTAATTCCAGTGAGGGACACATAGATGATTAAATAAAAATAGGTTAATTGGGGATTTATAAGGCCTGAAACAAGGGGAACATGACTGTGAAAAAACTGTCAAGCTTAATCCAAATAATGTAATTGCCCATTGTTATTAAAAGATGAAGGAAGAGTTTAGAAATTAGATTTAAGATTGAATAAGTGACTCTCAGACTTTACTTCATTGAAAGGTTGCATGTCTACAGAGCTGGTAACCCCGAAAGAAAGTAATAAGGTGTATAGTTAATGGAGGAAACTGGTGAGGAAAACAGTCTGAATCCTTTCACCAACTGATGAACTGGATACCCTGGTACTTTACTACTTATCATCTGAAATGCCTGATGCACATATCTCCCCTCTGTCTTCTCTCCCCTCACCAGGCTCTGTATCCCCTGGTGACCTGCCTGCTGTGTGTCAGTCAGAAACAGTTCTTCCTCAGCCGCTGGCACATTTTCCTCAACAACTGCCTGTCCAACCTCAAGGTCAGCATTTCTGTCCATACCACTGCAAGTGCAAGAGTTATCGTAGTAGGGGTTATTTGTATAGATCACAACAACTATACAGTCTGTGCAATAAATTTCAGCCCTGACTTTGACAAAGTGATAAACAGTACATGCACACAACCCTGGACAAACTGCTGCGCCAGCATTATCTAATACCTCTCCAACTACAACAATCAACCATCAGTATGTATTGCCTCAAGGGAAACATTGCAGGTTAAGAACAATGTGACTGATGGGAGATCATAAAGACTTCTGTACACGCTTGATTCATGATCACACTGTAAATGCAGAGAGAGCAGTGTATGTACTGAATACAGTGAATTATGACGTGAATAGAAGGTACGGTATGTGAGGAATGCCTGCCAGGGTATTACTGCATTTCTTATTTGACTCAGAGGAAACTCCTGTTTTTCAGTGGAGGTATGTGAAATTTCTTCACTTGATGAAACACAACTTATTTTTGTCTGCACGTGTTAATGCAGAATAAAGACCCCAAGATGGCACGTGTGGCTCTGGAATCTCTCTACCGCCTGCTGTGGGTCTACATGATACGAATAAAGTGCGAGAGCAACACTGGAACACAGAGGTAACGGCCACACGTGGTTATATTCCTCACCATTAAAATGTGAGGTGTAGTTTGAGACTTGTTGTTTGTGTTTTTACCAACAATATGCAACAATAGCTTGTTACAATTACCATGAATAAATGATACTGAGACAGAAAATGATGCTTTCTTCTTAAAAGTGATGTGGAAATGATTTTTCCTCTGCCTTGTCTCTCCTTCTTCCCTCAGTCGTCTGACGTCCATCACCTCCACTCTGTTCCCCAAAGGGAGCCGCAGCGTTGTGCCCAGAGACATGCCCCTTAATATTTTTGTCAAGATTATCCAGTTTATTGCTCAGGTGTGTATAACACATGCACACACTCTGACGTACAGACTTTCATGATGTAGGTTGGTTCTCTCTGCTTTAGGTCAAAGGACATGAGTGATATCACTGGGGAAAAAACAACATTCTTTATTTACACAGTTGTAGAAACTGATCAAAAGCTTTAAAAAAAAATTGATAATACAGAATTACCAAGAATGTAGGGCATCAGACATTTTTCACATTTCACCAGAATCCATTATCAAAATTGAATACACTTAATCTAATGAAGCGGTTCACCTACAGTGTGAGAGGCTGAGGTTCATTCATGGCTCTTCAAGCCTTTGTAGACTCTACTGTCACCAAACAGCATATTTATCATTTAGCTACAGAGTGGAACACCAGTTTATGTTTTCATGACTTAAATGTAGATAAAACCAATAAGATCTTACATCTCTTGTTTTGTCTTTTTTATTTAATTCATGATTTATTAATATAATCAGTTACGTATTAAACATGTCCCATGGGTGACACCAGATAGTCACACCGCATTAACTCTGAAATCCTCTAACACCGGTATGGTTGACCCTCTGTTCAGGAGAGACTGGATTTCGCCATGAAGGAGATCATATTTGACCTGCTGAGTGTTGGGAAACCTGCCAAAGCCTTCAGTCTCAACCCAGAGGTAAAAAATGAAAGCAGACACAGACATTCAATCATGTGCACTCAATCAACAGTGCGTCCCCGGGGCCACGTTAGGGTGAGCGTTCTAGTTTTTGTTATTTGTAGTCAAGTCGGTTTTCGTTTTCAGTCAAACGGGGAGGTAACAGTATGCTCTCCGTCGAAGCTTTGGGATTGAAGGCGCCTCCAGAGTGAATAACCACCACCGCAGCTGTAGGCGGTGATCATATACCAGTGTGTAATATGAACAGAAACAAACCATGAATATCTCAGCAGCTTAAAGGAGAACGCCACTTTCTTAACAGATCTGAAATCTGATGTGACTTGAGTCAGCGTAATTTTGGTTTGAAGACTTCAAGTTTGAAAATGAAAATCAGTGGAGGAAGATTTATTTTTTTTCCTTTTTTTTACTGTCATGATTGGTGGAGTAAAGACACAGTAACTGCAGTAAAGACTTTAATTTCACAGATGTGGTGTCTTTTGAATAATTCAGATTTCACAATTACAGTAAAACGTATATGAATAATGAATTATATACATGTATTGTAGTAAGTTAAATTACAGACACTTTAGGATCAGTATCTAATTAGAAAAACAAATGCTTTTATTGAGCAGCACTGAATTATTGAATGTTTTGCAGATAATCATCCCAGATAAACATTTATTTTTACAGCGATTCTGTTGTGTCTTCCAGCGTACGATGTGCGTCCACTCGAATCCCGCTCGATTCTCGCCATTGCGCTTGATAAAAACACTGACTTTCTGCCATGTAGTAAGGATGCTGACTGAGCTTTTATCTGTGTTCCAGCGGATGAACATAGGTCTGCGGGCGTTCCTGGTGATAGCAGACGCTCTGCAACAGAAAGACGGAGAGCCTCCTATGCCCAACACAGGAGCCACTCTACCTTCTGGAAACTCTCTGAAGAAGAAGAAAACTTATCTCAGCAAGACGCTCACTGAAGAGGAAGCCAAGCTAATAGGTCTGTCTGTGTCTGTAGGCATTCAAGCTGGTGTAATTCAGCTGCAGCCTTTAACTCCATGTTCTTTGTATCTCTGTTCCCCTCCAGGCATGTCCCTGTACTACTCCCAGGTGCGAAAGGCTCTGGATAACATCCTCAGACACTTGGACAAGGAGGTGGGACGGTGCATGATGCTCACCAGCGTGCAGATGCTCAACAAAGAACCAGAGGACATGATCACGTATGTAACTGCAGTGGGGCAACTGAACAGTTTTTTTTCTGCCTTTTAGTGCTGAGAGTTATTCTTTTTGATTCAACAATTAAAGCCTGTTTTAAAAATGAAACACAGAAATGTCAACATGAATTTTTATTTATATTAGACAGTTCTACTGTCTGAGCTTTTGCCTGACAAATGATAATAAATATTGTTTTTCATGGTTATAATTCATCCTTTGTGAGCTTTTGCAAACATGACTCATCTGTATTTTAAGTTTGGAAAAGTAGAAACAGGTCTTTTTTATGAATACATGTTGTTTAATATCTCCCTCCATCTTTGACAGTGGTGAGAGGAAACCTAAAATCGACCTGTTCAGGACATGTGTGGCTGCCATTCCTCGCATCCTTCCTGATGGCATGTCCAAACCTGAGCTCATTGACCTGCTGTCACGGTGAGTTAGAGACACAACAATCTGGGTTTTTAAATGGTTTGTCATCACCAGTCGTTTTAGATCCATACAACTTCATCAATTGATTTCATTTCTCATTTCGCCAGCATGATCTTCTTTATTCCGCTCTGTTGATGTGTTGTCATTTATCCCTCAGACTTACAGTGCACATGGACGATGAGCTTCGGCTTATTTCCCAGAACTCCCTGCAGAGCCTGTTACTGGATTTCTCAGACTGGAGGGAAGACGTCCTGTTTGGTTACACACATTTCCTTCTGCGCGAGGTATAGCTGAGCTTGACAGTATCCTATCCCTATCGTAGTTGGTCTTTTTACCATTTACAGAGTGACTCGTAATGATAAATAATAAATTCAGGATCACAAAAGCCTAAATGTCTAAAATCCAGGTCATATTGTGGATCAACATTGAAATAAAAAGTGGTCTCTCTCAAAGTTGGTTGCTGCAACAACACTTTTCTGTCTTTTTTTAAATGTGCGTCTTAATTGTGTTAAACCGAAACCCATAAAACATTGCCCCTGGTTATCTCTTCATGGTTTATTATCTAAGTAGGTTGTTGTGGCTCAGCCTTGCAAAATTATCTTCTGTGCCACCAGAGGCCAATCAGAAGGAGCAGGAAAAACACAACTGGAGCGTTTCAAAGAGCATTATCCTTTCTGAATTCACAGCATATGCCTAAAATATTGACACTGACAAGCCTTCTAACCATGTCCCTCTACTAACTATTCCAGGTCCAAGACACGCATCAGGGTCTGCAGGATGCGTCTGTGAAGCTCCTCCTCCAGCTGCTCACACAGTGGAGGTTAGCTCTGCAGCTCCAGGGGAAGATACGAGGTGGAGTTGAGGTTTGTACAGAGCAGAGCTGAGTTTAACTCGGTGTCAGGCACACTTCTGCCAACTTTTTGTTAACTCATCACAACCAAAATCTCAGAAATCACTGGTTGTTTTCATTTCTTTCCTCTTCTACCTTGGTCCGATGATGTATCAAGCCATTCAAATTACTGGTCAGACAAAGTGACTTAAAGTAGTACTTGTTACTCTTACTAACCTCTTCTGCCTCTTTGTGTTCCCTCTCCATCAGGCCAGCCCCAGACTGCCAGAGCGAAGCCCTCACTGCTCAGTGCTACATGCGGTTGAGGGCCTGGCTCTGCTGCTCCTCTGCTCATGTCAGATCAGCACGAGGAAGCTGGCGGTCGGTGTGTTAAGAGAAATACGTTGCCTCTTCACAGCTCTGGGACATGCTGAGGTACAGTACAGGAAACTGACCATCCTCTCTCACTAGATAGACACCTGTATAGATCGTTAGTGACTGGAAAAACAGATAAATATACAGTTCAATGACAAACGTAAAAGACAGCTGGTGGCAAATTGTCGCTCAACAAAGACACAGGACATGGAAATAGCTGGACTGAGGGAGAGCCATCTGACTGTAGGTGTGATTAGAGTTGTAGCACATGCAGCCTGTGAATCCTCTCACATTGTATGACGCAAATAGCTGATTCTATAAATGTCGACCCCTCCAGGATGATGACAAACCCATGATAGAGGTCATGGATCAGCTGAGCCCAGCTGTGATGGACAGCTTTGTTCATGTGGCTGTCTCTGACTCGGTGAGTATATTTATGATTCGAGTGTATTAGTAGCATTAGATCAATTATTTATATCACAATCTTCCAAATTACTGCTTTTGCTGTGATGTATTATCCTTAAATCCCCCCCCTTCCACTCCTTCAGTCCACCCTGCCTCTCAGCCACCACGTCGACCTCCAGTGGCTGGTGGAGTGGACGGCTCGACTGGTGAGCAGTTCCTATGACGTGAAGAGCCCGAGCCACGTCTGGATCTTTGCCCAGTGCCTGAAGGACCCGTGGGTGCTCTGTTTGCACATCTTCTTGCGACAGGAGCACCTGCCCAAACACTGCCCCATCGCCCTGGGATACGCCTGGCCCTACGCTTTCACACGTCTACAGCTGCTACTGCCACTGGTTGACCCCAAGTACAAGAACACACATTAATTACATTGGACTTCTCAGACATTTGTGGCCACAGAACGATCACTTATCATACAACAAATGATATGTGTTAAGATATCTGACCACCTACCTACTCTGCTTTTTCACCTCTTTCCACAGCAGCCCAGTGAACGCTAAGAAGACCAGCACGGCAGGCTCCAGTGACAGCTACATCTCACTGTGGCGTAACTACCTGATCCTGTGTCTAGGTGTGGCTAAGCCGAGCATCATGTCTCCCGGCCATCTCAGGGCTTCCACACCAGAGATTACAGCCACCACGCCCGACGGCAGCGTCACCTACGACAACAAGGTATGCGATTGTGCTGGGGAAAAAAAAAGAAGATAACCAGGGTTCTTAGTGAATGTGGAAAGTCTAGATATTTTTTGGATTATTTAGTCATTTCCAGGCCCTGAAAAGCTTTGTAATCTGACAGATAGCCTTTGATTTTCTCTGAAATGTCAAATAAAATTGTGAAAGATGTCCATCACAATTCCAAACAGCTGTCCAATATCCAAAAATATTCAGTCTATAATGATAAAAAACAGAGACAGAGCAACAGAGAAGAGAAACATCCTCGTTTCAGCTCTAAGGGAAAATATTGAATCTATTGTTGCTCTCACCCAAAGCACTAAGAGTGTTTTTTAATCATATTTATCACCATTAATCCTATTTATGTAGATTCATATAGATGTTTATAAATTTTGATAAATTTTAGATTTAATTTAAAACTTGACGTTCACAATTACAGTATGAATATGTGTCATCCTGATCTATGTTTGTGTATTTTCTTTCTGTTGCTCAGGTGATCGGCACTCCTTCAGTAGCCTGGCTTTTAAAACAGCTCGTGCCGCTGATGAGAGCTGAGAGTCTGGAGATCACAGAGTCTCTGGTGCTGGGCTTCGGATGCACAAACGCTCTGGTCTTCAGGTACTGGATCCAGCAACATGCATAAATACACACCTACAAGAGCACACACGCAACTTGCATCTGACATGTTAGACAGGTGGTAAATTCTGTTTTTACATACAAAATATTTCAAATGATTTGTTTATTGGGAAAACTGATTTCTGATTTAACGCTCAGATGACTGTTCAAGAATCATAAAACAGTTGTTTTCTATTGCTGTGTGACCCAGGCCTCTTCTTCTGTGGTGTGAGCTTTTGCTTTGACAAAGAGCAAGCACATACATTGGATAGATTTTAGATTACAACAGAAAATGGATGATGTGCTGGAATGAAAGTCTTTATATTTTACATAAGAAAGACATGATTCATTAGTCAGTTTTACAATGCCTTCATCTATTACTTAATCCCATCCGTCTGTACATTCTCTTCATAACTGAGATGAGCTGCATACCTCCGTGACATTCAGAGAAAAAAAAATCCAGCACTGATCTACAAGGGAATTATTAGAAGGACAGAGACGTATCACTTTTTTTTTTCAAAATACAGTGGTTCCATTGTGAAGGAGGTATTTCATTTTGAAAGAGATCATCTATTTTTAACCTGAAATGTTTTTCAAAAGGGCGCTCATTGTTATCAGAGGGATTTAGTTCTCCCCAGACAGATTTTTTCTAACGTTACTGTGGTTGAAGATTAGTGGTTTTTAGACCATGTGACATTTAGGTTTGCACAAGATGGATATCTGTTACAAACCACACTGTTCCCTTAAATCAGACCGTCCTTTATGTCCATGGATGGAAGATTTGATCCGTTTTATTTAGCAGCAGGGCAGTGAGGCAATCAGTTGATTTTTGCTCCCCTCTGATCCTGTGTCTGCAGGGAGCTAGTTGAAGAACTCCATCCATTGATGAAAGAAGCACTGGAACGCAGGCCTGAGGTAACACACACACACACACACACACACACACACACACACACACACACACACACACACAGAAACACATTGACTTTATTGATCTAGGACAGGAAATAGAATATTTTTCAGGTGAAGTATCAGTTATTAAGGGTATATTATAGTATATCTGTAATGTAGACTTATAGCTATTAGAGATGTTTTCCATAAGTAAATCATTTATTATTTATGAAAATGGATTCATGGATTATGGATTATTTATCTGCTAATGTAAAGTTAAGTTACTTTTTCTTGCATAAAACAATTCCCCCAGTACGAACAACACAACGTTTATTTTAACCTATATATATATATATTTTATTATTATTATTATTTCAGATGCAGAAATAAGATTGTTTGTAAAAGGACTTGATGTTGTGTTCACTGAGTGTTGATCAGGCTCCCTAGTATGCAGTATAGTAAACTGAAAACCTGTCTGTGCTTTCAGAACAAGAAGCGCAGAGAGAGGAGGGATCTTCTCAGACTGCAGCTGCTCAGGATCTTTGAGCTGTTGGCCAATGCAGGAGTCATCAGTGACAGGTAGCACACCAAAGGCCTATGCAACTTAACCGTAATAATTCATGTTTTTACCTGCCAATATACACGTGTAACATTCCCTGTGTAGCGTGGAAGATCTCTATGGTTACCATAATTAGATTTCCTTCTCCTCCTCTACAGCACCAATGGAGCACTGGAGCGTGATTCCCTGGCACTGGGTGCCTTGTTCCTTGAGTATGTGGATCTAACCCGGATGCTTCTGGAGGCTGAGAACGAGAAGGAGCTGGACGTGCTGAAAGACATCAGAGCCCATTTCAGCGGGATGGTGGCCAATCTCATTCAGTGTGTTCCCGGTAAATCATTTTATTCCTCTTTTATGGTATTATACTGTATATCATAACACTGTACATTTATACTTCAGGAGTAGTAAATTCAGTCATCTTGACTTTAGTGGTGTTCTGCAGCCACAAACAAATTTAAATGCCAGACAGTACAAATGCTCATAGATTAAGAATGTAAATTTAGATTTCTATAAAAGTCTGTCCCCTAGTTGACCCTCCCTGGCTCTCTTTCTCCCACACTCACCATCTGTGCAGTCCACCACAGGCGCTTCCTCTTCCCTCAGCAGTCTCTGAGACATCATCTCTTCATCCTCTTCAGCCAGTGGGCTGGACCCTTCAGTGTCATGTTCACTCCCCTCGATCGTTACAGTGACCGCAACCACCAGATCACTCGCTACCAGTACTGTGCTCTCAAGGTAAGTGACACCCAAACCCAAACCACCACACAGCAGGAGTTATCTGTCACTGTTTTTCTTTTCATTGTGTTTTACAAAAAACTTTAATTCAACTCACCTTTTCTTACCTAGGCTATGTCAGCAGTTCTGTGTTGCGGCCCAGTGTTTGACAATGTGGGTCTCTCTACTGACGGATATCTCTACAAATGGCTTGACAACATCTTGGCGTGCCACGACCTACGGGTATGTCCACGTTTTGATCTACTGTTGCCTCTAACTTGTTGCACAGCAGCTTTTCTATTATGTTTTCTTTCTCCTGATAAATTGATTTAATTAAAATGTAGCACTTTAGCAGGAAGTTATTATTCAAATGTCAGTTTTGATGTACACTGTTGCTTATTTTGAGCTAGTTCCTATCTGTGGATTAGTCCCGTTACATGATGACATGTTTGCCATAGGTGCATCGTCTGGGCTGTGAGGTGGTGATTCTGCTCTTAGAACTGAACCCAGACCAAATTAACCTGTTCAACTGGGCCGTGGACCGTTGCTTCACTGGATCTTACCAGCTGGCATGTGGCTGCTTCAAGGCCATCGCCACTGTCTGCGGTAACAGGTAGGGAATCATGCATTGGTTACAATCTGCCCTGCTGATGTTTTCACTTTCAAGACACTGAAAACCTACCAGCTCCACCAGTTTCTTTAAATAATACACACTTTATTACTTTGTCTAGTTTTATTAGTCTTATGGTGTTATTATCTGAACTACAATTTAATCAACTAGATCATACAATGTAATATATACAATGTACATATTAAAAAGCACATAATCTTCACCCTGTTGTCCACACTGTTTTCATTTTAACCAGCAACAAATGACCATTTCCCTTATTTCTCCAGGAATTACCCATGTGACCTAGTGACCTTGCTCAACCTGGTGCTGTTCAAAGCCTCAGACACCAGCAGAGAAATATATGAGATATCCATGCAGCTGATGCAGGTACATTCACACACAACCAGCACACAAAAGACAAAGACACAGATCCAATATTACAGATTTATTAATTCCACATGAAGGGGTGGGAAGGAGAACAAAGGAGAAAAACCCAATACTTGTCAATGCATTTTGACTGTTAAATAAATGGCATGTCTGCAGGTGCTGGAGTCGAAGCTGTGTGCGTACTCGAAGCGGATGGTGGAGCAGAAGCCTGGTAATATTTTGTATGGAACACACGGCCCCCTGCCTCCCCTCTACAGCGTCAACCTGTCTCAGCTCTCCATCCAGCTGGCCAGCATGTACCCAGAGCTCACTCTGCCTCTTTTCTCAGGTAAATATTTTGATGAGAAAAATTCGCACAGGTTACACAGTGGAATACTTTTGTGTCACAAAGCACAAGATACTGGGGTACAGGGCCAAGGCTAGAATCCTATTATATTTATATCCTAATTGCAGGAGTAAATAAAAACTCCCCAACCCTTTGTGTCACCCTTCACTATCATGTTTCAACAGCAAACACTGCATACCAAATTAAGGAAACAGAGAAGCTCCCAAAATGTTGCTCTATTGTGATATTATGGTCAGATGTGCTGAATCGTTGAACCTGCACTTTCAGTATTCTCCCTGAGACAAATGTTAAATTGGTTCCCAGTGTGTTTCTCCTGTTCTTGAACACATGTACAGAATGCTCAGTTTCCTCACGGCCCTTTAAACATTCATTCCTCTTGACTATTCTTTTCACCTGCGCAGAGGTGAGCCAGCGTTTCCCCACCACCCACCCCAACGGCAGACAGATAATGCTATCCTACCTGCTACCCTGGCTTAGTAACATCGAGCTAGTGGACACGGGGCTCCTACCCCCTGCCTCGAGCCCCTGCACACCAGAGGAAGAACCTCGCGGTCAGGGACAGGGCATGTCCCCTAGTCTGAGGGGTAACGGCTGGGGATCCCTGCAGGCGACCTCGCTGGTGCTCAACAACCTCATGTTCATGACTGCTAAGGTGGGAAGCCCTTTTTGTGCTTGTTTGTGAAATGACTCTTTCCCCAGTGGCATCTCCTGCCCTTCAACTGGATTTTTTTTCTCTTTACATCATCAGTATGGAGACGAGGTTCCCGGCCCTGAGATCGAGAACGCCTGGAACGCTCTGGTGTCCAACGAGAGGTGGAGCAACAACTTACGGATCACCCTGCAGTTCCTTATAAGCTTGTGCGGAGTCAGCAGTGATACCACACTGTTGCCTTATGTAAGTTTCTAGTGATTTATTGGTAAAATATAATGAAACGTTAATGACTGATACAAAGATAATGGGGGTATTACATTTTATGATAACAAATACGTCAAGATAAATATGAGGAAAACCAATCAATGCTGTATATTTGTATCTATTTTAGATCAAGAAGGTGGTGATTTACTTGTGTCGCAACAACACGATCCAGACTATGGAGGAGCTCCTGTTTGAGCTGCAACAGACTGACCCCGTCAACCCAGTGGTCTTGCACTGTGACAACCCCCCCTTCTATCGTTTCGCTGCCAGCAACAAAGCCTCCACCTCACAGACAGGTGAGAAAGTTCCTGTCCTCTTTTTTTCATCTCTACACTGACCTCCCTTATAACCTCGCAGCTTTTTATGTGACAGATGTGACAGTTCTGTATTTCTGAAGATGATCTTTAATGTCTCTTGTGTGTAGGCACCACCTCCAGCAGTAACACTGTGGTGGCCGGTCAGGAGAACCTGCCGGACACAGATGAGAACAAGCTGGTCAGAGAGGAAGAGCGGTTAGTATTGATACATTTTTGTAAACTTGTACTGACATTAATTTTATTGCAAGCAGATATAAATAGGCCAGCATCATATTACGGTAGATTTTTGGAATAAAACTGTACACTGTGTAATTCTGTAAACTCCGAATTTCACTGTTGATGTCATTCATGTTATCACAGTAGGGCCAGGGCTCACAACAGACTGGAGTCTCGCTACAGCAACAGCTCTGGGGGATCCTACGAGGACGAGAAGAGTAAGTCGTCTTGGTTCTCATGAGAATGAATGTACGAACCTGCTGGACTTGTACAATGTGTCCTCACACACGCAGCCCAAGGGGACTCACAGCTGTCTGTTATTTAGAGAGAGCTTCAGGATATGGATTCTTCCTGTCAGTCAGTAATGTTCCCCACTTCAGCCTAAGATGCTTATTTTTATTGTCACTAATCTCCTCCATACCTACATACTGTAAATGGACAGATTGACAGCTTTTATGATGCGACTGACAGGGATTGTACTTAAGTGTAAACTAGCTCAAGACTTGGCCAAGTCCCACCACGCGCCCTATGACACAAATACTAGGTCGACCACAGTGATAATACTTAGTCTATCTTCAGCGAGCATCTGTGTTGGGAAGCTTCCAGGTATGAGTCTGCTGCTGTAGTCCTCATGTGACTAAGCAGGGCTGTAACCAGCCAAGTACAAGGTTGGATAAGTTTCTAAACCATGGCAGCTAGGTTCTGTTTAATGTTATCAAGAACTTTAAAAAGTGTGCCTCACCCAACTGCCTCAGTTGTATGTAAAGGTTTGGGCATTACTGGGTTTTTTTTGTGATCTAAATTCATGAAATAGAAATGAACAGTGCTTAAAATTTGTGTTTTCTGCTGTTTGCTGCAGGAGTTGTGTTTACTTTATTTTGTCCTTTACAAAGAAAAGTTGAACATATTGGGAAATACGCTTATTCACTTTCTTGCCAAAAGTAATGTAAAACTAGATGATCTCTGTCTGCTAAGAATGAGGCTAGTGGAACCCTGCAGCTAATTTAGCTTAGCATCAATACTGGAAACAAGGGGAAACAGCCTGGCTTTCTCCAAGGATAACAAAATCCACCTATCAGCACCTCTATATATATTATGTCTTGTATGTTTAATCCAAACAAAAACCAAACTGTAAAAACATGAAATTAACATTTTATAAAGTTGCTGGTGAAGTTTTATGCCACTGTTTAGTCCCAATTTAGTCACATTTAGTTTGAATGTGCTTTTTTGTTGTGGTGTATAAGTAACCTGTAACTTGAGCTGTTTGTCACTGCTGTGACAAGCTTGTGCTTGACAGTCTAAGGTCAGTGTATTTTGAACAGGTATCATTAAAGCGCATGCCCCATGTGTATGTGATATAAGTTATATATTTTTTATTGACGAAATGTTTTTGTAGGTGACCCACTCCCACCGTATGCTGGTTGGCTACTGAGTGTTCTGGAGACCAACCGTCCTCAGCCGTTACCCATGCCCGTTAACGGAGGCTGCTGGGCTCCTCTGGTTGACTACCTCCCAGAAACCATCACACCAAGAGGACCGCTGCATAGGTATACACAAACAAACCTAACATGAATACACACCGTACAGACAGTGTTCTCTGAAACAACCACAAAAGCAGCACACAGAAAACAGGCTCATATTTAGACCAGTGATGTTACTATCAGCTGCAGATCAGCAGAGTCAGCAAAGTGAGGTATTCTCTCACAAAGAGTAGTCACACCTCCTCACAGATGGTCTGATAAACTCCAGCACAGAATGAAACCCAGCCAGCTCGCTCCGCCTCTGCTATGTAGAGAATGAATATTAGAGGGGATTTACTCATTTATCACTTCCTCCTCTCTTGACACCTCAAAAATCATTAATTAAATGAGATTCAGGTTAGATTCATGATGCATACATTAGAGGGGAGCAGGTTGTCATGTTAATTGCCATTCGTTTCTAAGATGGAGGGTGTTTTTGTGCAATCTATCACTTAATTGTCAGTTGCCTCAATTGCTCACACAGAGCTGGTAAAACCAATAAGATCCAGGTTTTCTCCTGAATGTACTTGTCTTTATGATTTTTCTCTATATTGAATTGGCTGAAGGAGGGAGTTTGTTTCTGATTAATACTTTATACTGAAGTAAAAGAGAACAGAATCAGTGACAGACAAGTCATTGCTCCAAGAAGCTGCATGGAGGCTGATTGATGTCACATGGGCATAAACCCAAGCTTTGAAGGATGGACCGATGCACCACCCCACAGCCCATGGAAGGAGCAAATATAGTTGATTTTATTGTGCTCTCACTAGATCTGTGTGTGTTTCTGGTCCTCAGGTGTAACATCGCAGTGATCTTCATGACTGAAATGGTGGTGGACCACAGCGTGAGAGAAGACTGGGCTTTACACCTGCCCCTGCTACTACATGCCCTGTTCTTGGGTAGGCATACACAACACACACACACACGCACACACACACACACACACACACACACACACACACACACACACACACACACACGCACACACACACACACACACACACGCTTTAGCTGGTTAATCTTGGAAAGAGAAGAAGGAAAGTAGACACACACACTTGTCAGTTTTTGACCAGATGTTTTTTATAGAATAAGCTGTTATTTTGCAGACCAACCGTCTCCGGCCTGTCTTTCTCTTATCTCCCAATGAGAGAACAGGACTAAAAGGAACTTAAACTAAAAAGATACAATCAAAAATCATCGCTCATTGTCCCTCCATACATGGCGGCCACACACCTGCGCATACACACTAAAAATAACCTTGAGGTGTGTTGTGTCTTTTCTGTGATGTTCAGTGAGCTCATAGCGTGACAGTGTGAGGTTTTATCTCCATCCCACGTAGACACACATTTCAGGACAGACCGTTCTCTTGAGTCACCACAGACACATTCCCCAGGGCCTGCATTTCTCAACCATGATCTAACACGTGGATACATACCTGACGTAAGCTGCACAGATATGTATTATTATGCATTCTGCATATTCAGCATACTAGCCCTCAAGTTCAGGCTGTTTACTATCATCCCATCTGGGTTACTGTGCACACAAAGTTTTCTAAGAATCCATGTTGTATTGTTTCATGAATTTTTTACAAGGAGTGTTTTGGGAGAAATGTTTTATTTATAGTACCTACTGTACATAAGAAAAAGAAGATACTGCCTCCCTTGTTGGGTGTTGTCATAGCAATCAGTGAAGCACAACAAACCATTAAACAAACTGTATACCAACATCTCTGGGCACAGCAACAGTATTTAGCGATCTAAGTAATTAATTCACGAATGTCTGTGTAGTATAACCTGTTCTGCTTTGTGTGCAGAATCCTATAATCCTGTTGTAGTCATCTTACCGGATGTGTATTTTAACAATCAGGTCTGGACCACTACAGACCAGAGGTATATGAACACAGCAAACGCCTCCTCCTCCACCTCCTCATTGCCCTCTCCTGCAACAACAACTTCCAGGTCAGAGTGGGATCCTAACACTTGTTATTATTATGCCTTGTTAGCCTGAATTAACATCACACCGCAGATAGTGACAATGGAAATCAATTCATACACCCATCAATGGGGCTTTGGCCAAATTGAATGAACCCCCGTCTTTTTGTGTTTCCAGGTAATAGCCTCAGTTCTGATGCTGACGAGAGAGATCAGTGACAACAAGACCCTCACCATTAAGTCCAGCTACCACACAGAGTACCAGCAGTCACGTAAGTAGAAAATACTCAACTTGCAAATACACATTTGCCAATGTATGGAAATCATTTTTCGATCAGTTTTCACGTGGGAACTAATAAAAAGTTGCCGAAACAGTACAGGACATAACAGCACGATAAAGCTACAGAGCAGTATATTAATAGTAAAATTAATTGTGTATACGCTATCATCATGTTCCCGTAGATGCTCCTGACTTCCTGAGAGAGTGGCAGGCATCTCCAGTGGTGGACTCGGGCCTCAGCTCCACCTCCAACTCATCCTCTGCCAGTCTGGGTGGCGGCAGCACTGCGGGCAGTGTTGGAAATTTGCCCCTTGTAACACCTGATGACCTGGAGGACCTTGAAGATACGCCCAATGAGACGGATGAGAAGACAAACAAACTCATTGAGTTCCTCTCCACCAGGTACGCAAACAGATTTTTGAGCAGGTGCGTGTGTGTGTATGTGTGAAAATCTCACTGTGGTGCACGCTGTGTGCACAGTGCACATATGTAAGTGCTCGTGTAACATGTATGTGGTGCTACTGGTGGTGGGTATACAGTGCCTGGAGTACTGTGTTGTCGTTGCTCAGAGCGTTCGGGCCGCTGTGGGTGCACGAGGACATCACACCAAAGAATCCCAACTCCAAGAGCACGGAGCAGCTCTCCAACTTCCTGCGCCACGTCATATCTGTCTTCAAGGAGTCCAAGTCTGGTGAGAAACCGCTCATGTTAATGCCAAATGCCTTCCAGTGAAAAACAGAAATATCAGGGCTCACTTACTACCTTATGAATCACGTGCAGCATCTCTGAAAATCCATTTTCAGATGTTGAAATCCCTCCTCTGTGTGCTGCCATGAAGTAATCCTCTAGACTGAATGAGAAATCCAACACATAATGACTTTTTAATCATTTATGTTGTTCATTAAAAGTAATAACCCTTATCTCCAAAAATGTAGCAATAATTGATTCATGACAAAACTACGTATGTGTGTCACTTCATGTGTCATCTGTTGATACAGACTTCCACCTGGAGCAGGAGCTGAGCGACGTGGCTTTACAGACAGCCCTGTGCAGCTCCTCGCGTCACTACGCTGGCCGCTCCTTCCAGATCTTCAGAGCCCTCAAGCAGCCAATCAACAACCACGCCGTGTCCGACCTGGTCTCGCGGCTGGTTGAGGTGGTGGGAGAACATGGAGATGAGGTGCAGGTAAATGAGTGATGAAAGGTTGGGGACAGTAGAGGAGAGAGCTAGGCTGGCACAATGTGAGATGATATGATGATGAGAATCTATGTTGTGCTTGTTTAATTCGACAACACGTGTGTTTCAGGGCTATGTGATGGAAGTACTGTTGACGCTGGAGTCAGTGGTGGTGAATCTAGCAGAATGTCTGAAAAACAGCGACCTTATGGCAGCTCTAACCAGGTAGGCCTCTGCTCTTTATGAGCCTTTATATTGCTAAAAGCTATGTCACTTTGCTTGGGATTTGATACAGGAACACCATATTCATCACATACAACCATCATTTTTTTACTGTGTTTGACACACAGGACGTCCTCACCAGACTTTGTGACTAGTGACAAACTGATGAACAGAAAGAGCACAGGTCAGTTGAACTTCCCTGGCCCGGGATTTGTTGGTCTGTCATCGCAACGGCATCAGCGCTCCTACTCGGTCCCCAAGAAGTTTGGCGAGTGTGGCAACCAGTCGTGTGATCCTCCTCGCAGCGCAACTCTGGATCGCATACAGGCAAGAGAGGAAGATTCGTGTTTGGTTCAGACACTTGATGCTTGAGGAGAACACAGAACATCTCACTCATGCTGTGTTTAAAACTGTTTAAAAATATGCTGACAATATGACTATAGTTGGTCTGTGGCATATGAGTGGGAGTAAACTCAATTTCACAGACAGTGTTGTTGCTATATTTAAGAAAGTTTATTTCTTATCAGGAAATTTACAGGTTTTGGTGTCAGTGGAAATGTTTTGGAATGAGTGTATGTCTGCGTGATATCTAGACTGGTTATCTCAGTCTAATCTCAGTCTTCTATGGAAACCTGACGGTGGCAAATAAAAACAAACAGGCTGGTTGTAAAACCAGCTAGGAAAATTGTAGGTTAGCAGCAAAGGTGATTAGATGCTCTGTATGATACTGCTGCGTGTAGGAAAGCTTTGTCTATTCTTAATGACACTGAACACCCCCTCTATTCTGAGTTAATGCCCTCTGGCAGATGTTATAATACACCTCTGAAAACAACAACATTCGTAAAGGATCCTTTGTAGCAAACACAACCAACATAATGAACGGAAAGTACCAGAATATGTTGATAGATCATTTTACATACTGTATGACTGTATTAACTGCTGACTTTGTGTATGTGTGTATTTCCTGCCATAGTGGGGAACTAAAAATCTATTCTTTATTTAATTTTCTCCTTACAGGCCTGCAACAGTCACGGCCTCTCCCGATCAGGAAGAACCCCCGGCTCCTGCTCATCGTCGACCAATAGAATCGATCCCAGCGTTCTATCGGATCCTGCCCACGTTTCCCATCCGTCGTCAATACTGGCCACAGTCTTCTGGGTGGCGGTGTCTCTCATGGAATCAGACTTTGAGTTTGAATATCAGATGTCACTTCGCCTTGTTCACAAACTGCTGTCAAAGGTAGATAAGATGAAACCATCTGATCGAAGAGGGAAAATTATGTAATTGTGCAGCTATCGGCATTATCAGCACTGCGGCATACTAGCAACTGGCTCTTGATTCATGCTATGCGGGATTATCTGCTATCCTTTAAAAGAAAATGTTAATGCCTCAGGTATTCATGATGCATTTCAGGCAGTCACTAAATGCTGGTACCAGTTTCACTTGAATCCAAAATGTCTTATTTCCCAGGTGCCCTTAGACAGATCAGAGAACCGCGAGCGCTTAGAGAAGCTGCAGGCTCAGCTGAGGTGGAGCGGGTTCTCTGGGATTCAGCAGCTTCTTTTGAAGGGTTTCACCTCCCAGGCCACTTCTGACCTCACCTTACAGCTCTTCTGCCAGCTCACGCCGGTCTCCCGTGTGCCTGTCGTCGACAGCTCACAGTCTATAGGTAAGTGCTGGAGCTTAGCTTGTTTTTATTTATAGTGGGTGGTGTTGATGGTCGAACTCTTTCTCTCTGTGCAGGCTTCCCTCTGAATGTGCTGTGCCTGCTGCCTCACCTGGTGCAGCACTTTGGCCACCCGACTCAGTTTTGTAAGGAGAGCGCTGAGAGGATCGCACAGGTACAATGCAGTTCTTCACTTGAGCTTAGTCTAGTTTACTTTCCCTTGGGTTACTTCAGTTTATTTTAGGCTGGGTTAGGCTTTATTAAGCATTAGAGCAAGTTTATCTAAAAAAAGCGTATGAGGAAAGAAAATTTAAAAGCGGTCTGCTGTGTGCCTCTCCCTCCCTCTCATGCTCCCTCTCATTGCCTCTGTCAGGTGTGTTTGGAGGAGAAGAACACAAAGCTGTCCCATCTGGCCCATGTGATGACTCTCTATAAGACACGTTCCTACACACGGGACCCTTTCTCCTGGGTCAGTGTGGTTTGCCGCTACCTCCACGAGGCTTTCTCCGACATCACACTCAACATGGTCACCTACATGGCTGAGGTAAATGCTGTTAGATATGCATTACATGCCCTTTTTTGTAGGTTTACACTTTTAGCTTTCTCCCAGTGTCGCCACGGAGATATACTACAAGTATTGGACTCAACTCGTTGCATTTTAGGATAGCAGGTTTCAGTGGACACCTGGACAGGTGCAGAAAGATAGCACTTTGCTCACTTTAATCTAGTGTTATATTTGCGAGTCACCCATTGACTTTCCCCCTAAGCAAGACCAGTTTTGTGGTTGCATGATTTGTGACCAGCTAAATGTCTCTTGCTATGTCTTAGCTGCTGGATAAGGGCCTTCCCAGTATGCAGCAGTCTCTCCTCCAGATCATCTACTGTCTGCTAAGCCACATGGACCTGACTGCAGTTCAAGTCAAACAGTTCAATGCTGATGTCATGAAGACCATTGAGAAGTTTGTCCAGGTGAGTGTGAGCTAAAGCTTTATTCCACTACTACTGTGTGTTATTGTGTGCTATAAAGTATGCGCTGCTGTTTCTCTTATACTGTGTGTTTGACATGTGAATCCACAGACAGTGCACTGGAAGGACGCTTTAAACATATTAAAGCTGGTGGTATCACGCTCTGCCAGCCTCGTTCATCCGGTGTACGGCCACACGCAGGGCGACCTCTCGAACCTAGAGGTCAGCAGGGTGTGGGACGGTTCAGCCAAGGCTCTGCCTGGGAAAACCCTGGACTTTACTTTTGACATCTCGGAGGTGAGGAAGCAACAAAATAAAACTGACATTCTTAAATAGACACTTAACGGTACTGTGATTTTTTAAAACAATTTCAAGAGTCATAAATGCTTGTGATACTCAAACCATTCATTGTTTTCTTCACAGACTCCAGTGATTGGGCGTCGGTTCGACGAGCTCCAGGGTTCAGGGGGTAGAGAGGGGAAGGCCAGAGCCATGGCGGTAACCCGCAGTACGTCCTCCACTTCCTCTGGATCCAACTCCAACACCATCCTGGTGCCTGTGAGCTGGAGGCGACCACAGTCATCTCAGGTAGAGTTAGACCCCACCATTAACATGTCGCCATATTAAAATGGTAGATCAGTTTATGTACATTTCTTTGTGTAGCTCTCACTGTCAGTCTTTGGCGTGGCATCTTAGTGCTGCTCTGTATTTTAACTTTATGACACATAGTTACTTTGTAATATTGTGACAAGCACAAATATCAGAGCTGGTGCTGCTTGATATATTCAATAACATACCGGCACCCATTTTTTGTTTTGACATCAAAGTCATTTATCTGCATGTACTTGCCTTAGTTAAATAGAACAAGCATAAACTATATTAGACTTTGTGTATATGTAAATTCATGGAACAACTGGGCTCAACTGATTTATTAGTTATTTAAACTGAAGCACAAAAATAAACAAGCCAATACAGTGGAAAGGGACAGTCTCTAGTATAAAAGAGTTTATGACCATTCCTTCTTTGATTCATACTTTTCTGAATTTTTTTGTCTTTCTCCCACATACAGAAAAGAACCAGAGAGAAGCTGGTGAACGTTTTGTCTCTTTGTGGACAAGAAGTTGGACTCACCAAGAACCCATCTGTAAGCTACGTCCCATGTCTTGTTTTACAATATTCTACCTGTGATGCCGGCTTGTTTACAGACAACAAAAATCTAGAAAAGAGCAGAGGTCGCTTTTGTTTTAGGCAAATTGTGTCACTCTACTCTTTTTAGATGTACAAAGTGTTCACAGAACTCAGAATTTGAGTTTTTGAATTTGTTAATCTTTGCGAGGTCCTCCGATCTCTTCAGATATTTATAAGAGAATAAAGCCTCCGTCATTTGTCAAGAACATTACCGGCTGTCTGTGATGAGTTTAAATAACCTTTTTTTGTTCCTTCTCATCAGGTGATTTTCTCATCGTGTGGCGACTTGGACATGATGGAGGTGCGGGAGAGTGGCGTGTCATCAGAGGACGGTGGAACCAGGGAGGACACACTAGACGACACCGCCAGTGAGCAGCAGTTCAGGGTTTTCCGAGACTTTGACTTCCTGGACGTGGAGCTGGAAGACGGAGAGGTGATATATCATATACCATTGTTATTTCACCCACGGTCACTTAATTTAACTCTCTCCTTCCCTTTTACCTTTATTACGTGTTTCAATTTTTCTGCCTGTCTTTCTTTAACATCAATATATTTGAAATGTATTTCTCTGCCCCTCCTCCTTGTCTCCTCTCTGTCTAACTCTGTGTCTCTCTCTCTTCCCCCTTGCTACCTAGGAGCTCCAGGTAAGGTTTCTCACACTGAGCAATTGCATTAGCTTTTATAAGCGCTTTGGTGTTGCTGGCTCCTTTGTTTCTTACTGAAAAAAAATATATTGATCATGCTTCATGTTGCTCTCACAGCTTGGTTGCTAAACTACATTTCTGACAATACTGCTATTTGTCATAATTGACATAAATGATATTGTAGAGTCCTTATGGGATAAAGATGATCATATTGAATGACTGAATGCAAACAGCCTCTCCAGCATATTTTCATGCCATGAATAACAGTTCATTTTGCATCGTGTGCTTGTCACCAGACGCTCTTAGACAGCAACCATTCATTATCTTGAAAGTTAACAAGATTCTTGTCACGGCAGTGAAAATGACTGCTACCACTGCCGCTGCCCTTGTCTTCCAATGTATATGTGTGTGTGTTTCATCTAGGGCGAGACCGTCGATAACTTTAACTGGGGCGTGCGTCGGCGATCTCTGGACAGCACAGAGCTGGGTGACCTGTTAGAGGAGAGCCAGCACTCAGGCAGCACCCCCAGTCTGGGTCACGAGGACCCCCACGATTCAGACGAGTCGTCAGAGGAAGAGGAGTCCTCAACCAGCCAGAGCCTGTCTCACTCTCAGCTTGTGCGTAGCCTGAACGGTTGGATCTGTACAACATCACCATCCACTGAAGCCTGAAAAACCTCATTGTCTGTTATTGTAATGACTCAATTTGACAGAGTAAGTCAAAATAATAGATATTCCTCGTTCTCCTTCCTTTTCCAGACTAACCCTTCTCCATCAGAGGAGACCAATCACACTGATTCTTTATCCACTTCTTACGACACATCTGCCGACCCACAATCCCTCAATGCCACCACACCGGGCCAGGGACCCCTCCACGACGATCACAGTGGCCTACATGTGAGGAATGATACTCATTAGTAAAGATATGTATTTATATTGATACATGTGTTATCCTCAGGAAACTATAAACCAATGTCTCCTCAGGGGAGGGTGTGTGGTGAGGATGAGGACACTCAGGCCCACGATGACGAACTGTCACTGAGCGCCAACGAGCTCCCTCACGGGTCAGACTGCGGTGAGAGCTTCACCCTGGAGTTGCCGGGGCAGCCTCAGGATCAGCTGCCCAATCTGGACCACAGACTCAACCCAGACTACTGCCAACCACCGCTGGACTTTCTAGACCCCAACTGTCTGCCCAGGTGAATGTGACAGACAGGAGTAACAGAACAGGAAACAATATGGAATATTGTTTATCAACTGGCAGGTTGACGGACAATGGGACTAAACTGCAGTCTAAGAGCCTTATTTTAATCTGCCACAACCATGATGTTTGTACACTGGTTGTTTATTATAGCCTGTCATTCATGTTCAGTGTAATTCATATTAACCCTGGTTCCTGAGGCATTGTATTTTCTACCCATTTTTTCCAAATAATATATGAATAGAAGCAATCACATTATCCAGCTCATATAATCCCATGAGGTAGCTGGGCACTGGATTTTGATATAAAACCTTTTTATTCGGGGGGAAAGCTATCAAAACCTTTTTTTTCTTTGTGCCCCCGTTTCTTTCCCATTCCTGTGGTTGACAGCTTACGTGATGATGTAGATGACTTGGAAGACCTTGGTTTTCCTCCTCCCCCCTCTCCATTTTTCTCCGCCATCTTGGCAGCCTTCCAACCCACAGTGTGTGACGATGCTGAGGAGGCGTGGCGCTGTCACATCAACCAGCTTGTGACAGACTCGGATGGGTCCTGCGCCGTCTACACTTTTCAAGTCTTCTCGTCTCTCTTCAAGGTAAATAGTTGAAAAGATGAATTCATCACACTGAGAATGTCGATTTGATTTTTGTCCCTGTGTTTCTGTTTGTGTTTCTTTATTCATTATTTAAGCATCAAACAAATGCTGACATCCAGTAGGATTTACATTCATGTATGTGCAACAGTACAGTAATTCCTCAACGTTTCTCCCTTTCCCAGAACATCCAGGGTAAATTCTGCACCCTGACAACTGATGTTGCCACTTACCTTGGAGAGGGCCTACGGGGCATCGGATCAAAGTTCCTCAGGTCCTCACAGATGTTAACCACATGCTCAGATTGTCCCACGATCTACATTGATGCCGACACGGTGAGCACTGCTGGCAGACATAATTGACTTGGCGTTGATTGCGGCGTGTTGCTCGGACCAGCTAATGGTTTCCTGCGAACAGAGCGAAAAGGGATTTCTGCTGTCTCATTTTTCACCTCATCCTCTCTCCATGTTGCTCTTTCTAGATCATGTCCTATGGTCTTCTTGAAAAGATGAAGTTCAGTGCGCTGGAGCTGCAGGAATATCTGGATACCTACAACACCAAAGAGGAGGCTGCTGTATCGGTAACTCAACCTCTCCACATCTTTGATGAAAATTTGTTTTTTTTTCATCATGCAAATGTATGACTAACCAATCCTCCTCTTTCCCTCACTCTTGCTATCTTCCATTTTTTCCTTCAGTGGCTGAGGAACTGTAAGGACACTTTTCCCAGGTGTCCCGGTGACAGCGTGGTTACCTGCCAGCCTGGAGACTCAGAGGAGAAGGTACAGACAACTTATTTACAAGTTGTTTACTATAACAAGCAGATATCTATAGTTTACAGGCAAACTCACTCAGCATATAGGTATCTTCTTCATCTGTGCTTTGTATTTCTATTTCTCTTTGCCTCTTTGCTCCTCTGTGATTTTGTCACACTGAAATGTTTTCTCTCTTTGTGTGTTTTTATCCCTCTGATTCTTTCCCCTAGCCACCAAGAACTAATTGAAATTTAATTTTTTTTTTTTTTTTTTAAAGTTGCTGGGTTTTATACACAGTTGACTAATTCTTGCTAGCTGGACTGTGGTTTATACTGAGCTGTGCATGTGTTTGATTGACGCTTTGTCTTCCTCTCACCTCACTCTGATGCCCTAACATGCTCTCTCGCTGTCTAGCAAATGGAGTCTCTTGCAGTAAGTTCTCTTCCAAGTTTCTTCACTTCCCTGCTTTAGATTCCTCTTAAATGAACTGCTTAATTCACAAAACAGTCAGCCAGTCACGTTACTGTGTGTTTGTATTCCTTTGCATGTGTGTGTATGTGTGATGTGCACTCTTGAGAATGTGTAGCTGTGTCTTTGTTGTTGTCTTTGTCTTTGTTATTGTGTCCGCACGTTCTCGGCTACTGATGATTGTGACTCTTGTCTTCTAGCAACTGGAGCTTTGTCAGAGGCTCTACAAGCTGCACTTCCAGCTTCTCCTACTCTTCCAGTCCTACTGCTCTCTGATTGGTCAAGTTCACGCCATCAGCTCTGTGCCTGAGGTGAGCCAAAACATTCCCGGCATTCATACAGATATTTATTTTATTGGTTCCTCTGGTGGTGTGTATGTGACAAGATTCACTATACAAGTAATCTGTTGCCAGAATCGAATAGATAAAATGCCAATGCTGTGGATGTTTTTTTTTAGAGGTTTAACGATTCTGAAACCGAGACCAAAACCGCGATAAAAACATTCGTGATCTCATACCACAATACAGGAAGACAGAACAGCAGCACTCCCAACCTGCAGGTGCAGCCTGTTGAGTTCCCATTATGTCACTAATGTAACAGAACACATTTTCCGTTTCACAGTTAACACTGTAACACATGTAAATCATGAAATTATTCTTTTATTTAAAGATATGAGTAAAGTAAGGTAGATAAGGTGTAATGATTTCGAGTTTGTATAAAAGTGAAAAATAGTAGTAGTTTTGGTAGTTAAAGAAATTATTCATCTGCCAATCTTACTTTAAATTGTATTTGGATCAGTCAGATCTGGCTAAGATATGTACCGAGTGGGACATTTTACAGTTGAAAAATAAACTTGTCAGTGCCTTCTGCTGGACAGACTGTGTAATGGAGACACTTGTGTGGTGTGTTTACATGCACTCTAGTAACCTGGGTACTGTAATTCCATGCATACATGCAGCAGGTCAGTAATCAGATTTCTCCCGTACCCCTGACTTTATTTTGGGAGCATGCCTGGGCGAACAGACAGACAGAGCACGGCTCTTCCTCGCAGCACTCATGTGTCTCAGTTCAACATATATTCAAACATTCAGCTGTGCAAACTGATTTAGACTTCTAGAGGTTACTCTCCGCTGCAGTGTAGGTCATTAATGGGAAACACTGTCGTAGCCCTGGTTACTCAAGTGTATATAAATGCAGTGAGTGCTTCTAAAGTAGCCCTGTCTTTTCCATTTCTGTACTGCAGTTTTGTGTTACTTTCTTGTGATCAGCCATCAGACTGGATGATAAAATGTTAGTGGTATACACAGCATGTCTGTGACACAGTATATTTGATAATACTGGCTTTACTGGCAACAAATGAAGTTAAGTTACATGATTGTTGTAGCTACCTGTGTCCACAAACGGCAAATTCACTCCAGAGTTGATGTAACATTTTTAAATAAATGTATTTTTTGCTAAATGTTTTAAAATGCTGTTGAACTGAAGAAAACACTTTTCAACACTTTCATCTCCTAAAGAGAATCTTGAGTATTGAATCAAATGATACAAATGTTCTTCTGGAATTACACTGAAGAGCACACACACACACACTCAACCACCGTCTGTCTCACCTTGTAGCTGCTGAACATGTCTCGAGAGCTCACTGATCTGAAGACCAGTCTGCAGGCGGCAGAGGCGGCTGTAGCCAGCGACCTGGAACACAAACTCTTGGCCCACGCTCACGCACACGCCACCCAGGTGGCAGCCGTGGTTGTGCCCAGCTTCCCCACCTCCGAGGCAGCTGTGCAGGCCATACTGGAGTGCCTTAAGAACCATGAGTTCACCAAAGCTGTGCGCTACATCCAGGAGTGCAGGTGAGTAACAGCCCTGCCGGGATTAAGTAGTTTGTGCTGATATTTGATATCTTAAAGTGTGAATATTTTTATGTCCCACCATCACATTTACTCTGTGTTTTTGTTTAAATTGTCCTTGGAAAGAGTCTGAAACATCTGTTAGACTATTAAGTAGTAGCAGTGCTTCTGGAGTGTTTGTGAAAATAAGCAGTTGCTTTGTAGAGCTGCACCACAGGCTGCTATTGTTGGAAGTGAATAAAAGCCCTGTATTGGAGCTAATCAAAAACCAATGTATGCTTGATCAACATGACAAATCAAAACTTCTTCTTTGCCCTCATCCAGAAAATGAAAATGCCTGAACACACTCACATGCACACAAAGCACACTTCTCCCTTTATATACACGTATCATATTGACCTTTTTATCCCATTTCCAGGAGGCAGTGGCCCAGTGGAGTGTTCGGCGGCAGCTCAGAGAGCGAGGTCCAGACGCTGCTCAACATCTACTTCCGCCACCAGACGCTGGGCCAGACGGGCACCATCGCCCTGGTTGGCTCCCGCCAGGACCTCAGCCTGATCTGCTCCAAGCTGTTGGAACTCAACGGGGAGATCCGCGACATGATCCGCCGCGCCCAGGGTTACCGGGTCGTCACAACCTACCTCCCCGACTCCAGCGTGTCCGGGACCAGCCTCTGACAGGACCTCAGGAGCCCCCCGCCCCCTCCTTCCCCACCCTTACCTCTCCCATCACTGCAGCCATTGACCCTTCCGAAACCGCCACCTCCACATCCCTCGCTGCCGTCTCAGCATGCTCTCACAGAGGAGGCCCAGCACCCACATACCTGGCCATTGCCTCCTCCTGTGTGTCTGCTGCCCCGGCTGCACAGCTCCAGACAGATACATGCCTATCGCCCTGCACAACACTAGATCCAGAAGCACATTTAGACCATGACCCAAACCATTCTCTGCTCTCCTCATCCTCCACTGTAGACTCTGATGGCTCTTGGCTTGATTTCCCAAAACCCCCGGACCTGTTCTCAACACACAGCTGCTCTAACACACCAGATTTTACACTGCCGCACACACAAGAGCCGAGGAGGAGCTGTCTTGATGAGAACACTAATCTTTATTGTCCTTTCAGAGGACATTCATCACACAGTTCACCACTGTCACATTCACACAAACACCTGATATCATCTCTCACATCTAACACGCTCCCGACTGTCGCCTCAGAACCCACCTTGCTTACACACTCTGACACAAACGCGTCGCCCATCCCCCCTCAGGGCTCCCATCTCCCCCATTTCCCCCGCTCTCCATACAAACACTCAAGCCTATGCTCAGTTCTTCACCCGGGCCATGACGCAGTCTTAACCCGTGGCCCTGCCCCGTCTTCATCCCTTCTTCCTCCCCCACCTCCCCCTCCCTGTCCCACCAGCCCAGGAGAGGCTGCAGCATGGGGCTGTTGTTGCTCCCTCGGTGGAGCTGCCATGCCCTTATCTCGCTACCTGGGGAAGGTGGGGCACGCCACCCTGCCCCTATTGAAAGTAGGGGGGCTCCTGAATGCTGAACCATCGGACGTCCAGACCTAAGACGTCAAACTCACCACGACAGAGCCTGGACCTCTGTGAATCCAAATACCTGAAACTAACTATTCCTGACTGACTCTTAGATCTTTGTATCTATTAAAAAAAAAAGGAGATGACATGCCAGATACCTGGAGTTGTTTTAAGGACGTAAATCATGTCCCAGATATAATGGGACGTGTCACTGAACCCACTGGATATAACAACTGCTGTACGTTGATAAAGATGACCTGATGTGATTCTATCTAAGCACGAGCTTCGCTTAACAGCTACATGTTGTGAAATCGATGTGCTCCTAGTTTAAGTCCTGCTTGATGGTCATCATTCAGCATCTAACCTGTTCTGCACCTGAGGACCTGTGAAGGCATTTAGCTCAGATTTCTAACTCGCTTCCCAGAGGAACTCAAGACCTGATTGAACTTGATTGACTGTTGCCGCCTCCTTTCAGGAAGGACACAGTTTGCTGGTAGTATCACCAGAAACAGTGAGGAAACTACCCGTGGCACTACATAAAATCACTGGTAGAGTTTTCACTATTGCACTAAATGGAGTTTTGGTATTAGTTTTTAAAAGAAAATGTTACAGAAATGCAGTTATGTCACTGTTAGTTTTGTTACTGTGAGAGAAAAGGCTGTCGCTTTTACTGAGAAGGAAGAGCCAAAATCTGGAGGAACTTTTCTCTCCTTTTGTGTCTACTGTTTTGAGACCTCCAACCTCTGGAGGAAACTGTGCAATGCATGACCCAGTTGAATGCTTTCTACTGTACACTAGTGTCTCCTTTTGCTCCCTACAAAGTCTGAGCTCTCCAGACTGACTGAAAGACTGAGAAAGACCGGATGCAGAATATTCAAGCGCAATTCCTTATGCTGCCCTTGCTCCGTTTATATTCTGTATCAGTGAACCAGCTTGTCCTCCGACTACTGTTGTAAACATTGGTAGACAAATCATGCCATTATCTGTGCGCGGCACACACTCCTCTGTGGCTAGTTGAAGCATCATTAGTGAGTGTGCACACTGTATATCTCTCAACTGTCCTACACTGTAACACTTTGACCTTCTGTGTTCACATGCCAAGAGGATGGTGCATGTACACACTCAAATATTTCGTCTCCGTCTGTATACTGTTGATAGTTATGGGCACACAACCATAGTCGCATATGTTTGTGTGGTTTGTAGTTACCTTACATGTAAGGGAATGCTGACATTCAGCACTCATTGTTGATGTTCAAAACAAAACTCGTGCTACTACTGAAGTCGAACACTTCCTGTCGTCAGCCCTTTTTGTGACTCTCATTTCCCCTCTGGCAGTCATTTGCCCCTTTGCTGTACAGATGTCTTTTTCCTATTTATATCTTATCAGCTATAAATCACTCATTTGACTTAGGTTTTATATTGTTGTTTGTTCTCTCAAATCAAACTGCCATGCATGCATCTTCTGTGTACTGTATGGAGTGTTGGAAATATTTATTAACAAAAATCATATTTTATCTGAAAGATACGTTTGTATGAGGTACAAAAGGGAGCTTTAAGCTCATGCGGGTATGTTGTTTTTTTTCCCTTGTGTGTGGGAGAACGTGTGTGTGCATGCCAAACAAGAAATTGCACATTTTTAAAAGCTTTTTAGATGAAGACTGTAGTTGTTTTTTTTCACCTTGTAAATACTTTTACAGCCTTTGTGAAGTTGTTTTGAGTTGATGCTCTGTACAAGTCGGTGTCAAAGTAAAGACATATCAATTATTTCTTGTGTTTTACTTAAAACCCTTGCGCACTATAAAATGTTTAGGTTCGATATGCAATTTAATATTCTTTAACATGCTGGCTAAGTGGTGCAGTGGTTAAAACGGTTGCCTCACCCAATGTCAGCTGGGACTTTGTTGATTAGGATAAGATGAAAGTTGCCTGCATTCAAGCAGCACGAGTCAAACCAAGCTCTGGAGGATTATATGTAGCACATCAAGATCTTAAACGAAGGAGTGTAAATTCAATCATTTACAGGAATTTCATGTTTGAGGTGCAATATGTTTATTTCATGCACTTTTTTTTCTTCTTGCAAAAATTATTTTCATGTTTAGTTAAGCACCAGGATTAAAGGGGGGAAATCAAAGAAAGCTAGTTTTGATACGTTTTCTCAAACAACCAGAGACTCAGCTACTCGCTGGCTGGAGAATAAGTGAATCTCTTTCAGTCTGTTACTGGAGGCAGCTTCCATTCATGACATGTACAGGTAACTACATGTCTGCTGACATGTGTGACATTGGCCTCAACCCTTGGTGACAAATGCCGTCAGATCTACATGAGGAATGGGTCACTTCCATACCAGAGCGAACACCTTGGGGAGCTCAGACAATGTATTTGAAGCTGTAGGTGGCGTCGCAGGACAGCCTCATGCCCTTGCAGCGACAGCACAGATCCTGACGGTGAGGCCTCCTCATGTTAATGTGCCTCTGCTTCTTCTCACAGCTGCAGCAAGTCTGAGAGCAGCCCTGAGACAGAGGGGAGGAGGCAGGAATGTGGATCAAAGAGGCAAGAAAAAAAAAGAACAGGATATTTTAAGCTTTAAAAAGGCTGAAAAACATCAGAAACCTTTTATTGCAACATTTCTTCTTGGTGAAAGACAAGTAAATGTACCTTGCAGAGGATTGGCTCCACTCTGTAGGGGTTAAACCCCACTTGACACTTCCGGCAGAGCTGCTTGTAGTACACCTGACAAGATAAAATATTACCCCGATTCAATACAACTGTAAACATGAGGTAGTGCATGTCAATCATACGCTGTAAAAAATAACAGAACACTTACCTTACTGGTACCAGAGATGCACCATACATAAGCACTCTCCCACCGAATGTTGCACTTCTTGCAGTGGAAAAAGCCATACCTCTGCTCCAGGAACTGATATTAGAACAAAAAGGGAAATTTTACGAGATCATTTGTGCAGAGAAAGTGCACGAGATTATGATGTGATGAAGGTGTCCCATACTGAACGAAAACAAACCTTCATGGTCAGAAACAAGGCCGGATTAACTGGATTAACTGGCACAGAGAATCCTATTTATGTATCGCATTTATACCACCTTATGTTTCTTTCATACCTTGTGTATGTCTCTTGTTGAAATGTGCTATAAATGATAAAAGGCCTCAGGGTGGGTCTTTATTACCTGTATGTCCTGAAGAGGCTGTCTGCATGAAATCTCATTTTAAGACCTTCATGAGCTCTGTTTTGTTCTTCTGTGTTGCAAAATTGCCATAAATTACCACACACACACACTCAGGCTACACCAGGGTAGTATTCCAATGTATGCACATAGTTTAAGGGAAGCAGGATGCCAGGGGCCTGGAAGCAGGCTCATCGTGGTCGGAGCCCCAATAAAGTTTCAGTGTGGGCAATTCTGCAGCTTTGGTCTTCATGAGTCTCTCACGGGTAGATGGGATTAGTTAACACAGTGGAAATTTGAACGCAGTGAGTGCGTGTTCTCTTTGATACAGAAACCCACCTGAAAGTTGGAGCCTTTTGAAGCCTGGCGAAAGGTTGTGTTCACTGTGTCCTCACCGCTGTGATCCGCCTCTGCATCCTTGTCAGACTCGGCTTGTTCGGCGGCTTCAGCTTCTCCTTCACTTCCTCCTTCGACGTCGCCGCCGAGTTTCCGCGGGAAAATCCTGCGGTCAAACACCGGCGAGTAGATGGAGACGGGCCTCAGGAAGCGGAGGTTGCACACCGGCGGTGTGTTGTACGGCGCCCTCCCTCCCGCTCTGAACAGATCCGGGCTTTTGGGAGACTTCCAGGACGCAGGAGGATGGTCGCTTTCCAGGCCGACCAGCGTCTTGGGACCCAGCGAGCACTGGACGATTTTATCCACTTTGGCGTTCACCTGCACGCCGCACTCTCTGGTGTTGGCTTTCTTGAGCGGAGGGGGTAAACCGGGGTTGACTTGGGACAGGATGGCCTTGCAGAGCTCCAGATAGTTGAGGCCCTGGGGGGTCATGAAGCGGCCCTCTCGCTTCCCCCAGGTGCTGCCAGGAGCTGGGGGAGCGCAGACCGCGTTACCATAGACGTTGACTGGTGGAAACGTGGACAGGAACCCCTCCATCCTGGAGCCATGAAACCAGTTCAAGTTCTTCCTGCTGAGATTTATACACTTGCCTTTTTGAAGCACTAATTAGTTAATTGAAAACAGGGGCGTGTGAGCTTTAATTGAGCTACCATGCACTAAAATATTAAGAATTATTCAGCTACAACAGGTTTTAAAATGGTAAGGCATATGATATCATATATTGTGTCATCATTAAATGTGCTACTGACCCACAGAGACACAACGGGCTCCTTCATTGAAAATGAGAGGCATGTGTCCTGTGTATGAAGTGCCATTCATTGTGTAAAAAAACAAAAAAGAAGATTGTATGTTAAATGTTGAATAATGATTATATTTAATTACAATTTCATGTAGCGTAATTGGATTTCATTTTTTTGTTTATTTCCTTTTTTCTTAATTCTTTTCCCATAAATATCATAAATAGCTAAAAGTTCACTGCTGAAACCGTTGGTAATGTGTCTGCAGGCCTGAACGTCAAAGAGCTTTAACAAAATATGCTTTGAAGCTAATCTTTCAAACATATTATACTCAAAATGTGCAAAATATTGAATGTCTTAGTTTTCTGCAGTACAGTATACAGTGCAAATCCGAAAGATTATATTGGAGCTCCCCCTATAGCTCATGTTGACCAGAGACCCATCATAAAAAGACAAAGCAAGCAGCTGATCTTTGAGACATGTATGCCTTTTAGTTTGAGGTTCTATAAAACAGTTTGGCAAGAAGATCTAAGTAGTTTAAAGTCAAGTGGCTTTTTCAGGAAAATCAGCAGATAACATTGAAGAGGAACAGATGTTCTTGCATGGGAAAGTACTATATGTATGAATAGGTTAGCAGGGCAAGGAAAGGGGGAAATGAATGGCTTCATAGTAGTCTAAAACGCGTGTGAGAAAAGGCTGCATGAATAGAGGCACAGTGACTTGATAAAATACCCTTTAATAGGCAGAGACACCTTTAAAAATATGAATAGCAGTATTGAGAAGCAGCTAATGGATTGTAAAGATAGTTCACACAGAGGAAACATGAATGTCATCCTAATGAGAACATTATGTTTTTGTGACCCTATTTCATTTATGAGATCATTTTTCACACGGAAAAAAACTCATTTGAAACACAGCCTGCTGCTGCGTTTGGGTGCTGTCGGAAAACTGATCTTTCAATTTTAGAGCGAACGAACAGAACCCAAAAAGGCAATAAAGGCAACTGTCAAAATGGTACTTGTCCAAGATGTGTTTGCTGTAAACACTATTATTTATTATTTATTTATTATCATTATCCATATCAGTGTATCAGTGTTTAACTTATAGGCTACAGTCTAACTTGCACATTTTTACAAGAATAAGTAAAATAGCATTTCTGAACGCTACATTTCTGAATTTACGTAATATCAAGGAAATAGTATTTACTAGTCTGTTTTTTACTTTGAAGATCTTCAACAGCATATATCTTAAAACACACCTGTAATCCACATTCTGAGCAGCACTGGATAAAAAAAACTTTACATACTATGAACAACTTTATTTATAAACTAGAGAAGGGGAATAACATACATTTGTTACACATATATATCACTTGTTTTCGTTTATGAATGTGATATTTCCCTAGCAGACAAAGAATTTTATACAGTCATCAATATGACAAAACCATGTACTGTGACAAATGAATGTATTTGTTTTTTTTGTCTTTTTTTGGAATAGCAACAGTTCAAAAACATGTTACACTGAGTCAGTTTCAATTTACAAAATTAGCAATTATATTATTCTCCCTCTTTATCAAATTGTCCATCTCCTGTCAGATATTTTCATGCGAATATTATCAGTATTAGACTAATCTGTCAATTAAGTAAAATTAGTGTTTATAAATCCAGTAATATTAAAATATTACATGAATTTGTAATTATGTTATGAAGTAACAGGATGATACGAGCAACACCTGAAGGGCCCATAGACCTACAAGGACTCGCTCTATAGGTGGCGCTGTGCCCTCATTGATGGTTCGTACCCATGGGCACTGGATCCACACATATTGGCGCCATTTTGGAGCTAGGAGGGGGAAGAGAGCTGCAGAGGAGGACACGATTGATCACAATTCACCGTAACAGGTAAGAAAATGCACAAATAAGAGAATCCTTTTGATTCAAATGTAGCGGTATTTTCAGGCACTGCTGCAAAAACGAGGTACAACCCAGGATTTATCAGCGGAGTAGCCAGGTTTCCAGCGCGAAGAGGTGAAGAGCAGCCCGCCTTGCTCGCCTGTGTTCTCGGCAGCCGTGTCCCGATTCACGGCGCTGGTTGACCTGGTCCTGCGGCGCAGAATGGCTAGCTAGAGAAATACGAGCCCATTCGCTAGACTCAATGTCCGGACAGAATGAGCAAACAACGGCCCGACTTGGTTGTATGATTGCGGTCAGGATAACGATATAACAGTGGATAGCCGGGGTGTTTTGTTCAGTGTAACGTTGCTATCTGTCCGCCCTCTGTCACTGAGATTGCTGCTGCTGCTAATGTTAGCTCCGTTATGCTAGCGAGATGTGCATACCAGCTAGCTGGCTAACTGCAGCTAACTAGATTAGCCGCGGTTAACATTATAGCAACAAGGAGCCCGGCTACACCACAGTCCCTGGCCTTGACATGCTGTTGTACCATAACAATAAGACCGACCATTCATACAATGTTTTCCTCTGTGTGTTAACTCACATTAACTTTGCCATGGAAATAAATTGCACTTAACGCTAATAGAAATGTAGCGGCTGCTCGGGTGTAACATTATTTCGCTGTGGCTCATAGCGTTGCTTTTTATTGCAGATATATCGTCTCGTAGCGTAAATGGTTTATTTAGTGGTTGATCGGCTCCGTAACTGATCCATTTACCAGATATCGGGTGAATATTTTACTTTTTCTAATGAGGGCCCTTTGTTATTGAAAGCAGCACACCTGGTATCCTGTACAGTTATTGTTATAATATCTATACAGCGTTTGCTAACAACAAAAGGATTTGAGAGAAAGAGTTGCGGCAATAAAAACCACAAAGACAGGAGGAGGTCTGTCATAGATTAGGCAACGCATGGTATTTTATACACTGAGTCAGATGTCAGTGCATTTGTTTTGACAGCTATCAGCCTGTGGTTATTGATCATTGTGGATTGGCCAACGGATCACAGGCTATGAAAAGGCAGAAATATATGATTAATTAGTTGCATTTCGGTTATTAGAAAGTTGTTTCTTTGGAATATTTTATTATATGACAATCAATTCCATTTAAGATAACTTAAAAAAAACAAAAAAACAAAATTGGATTTGTAGGATGGCCAAATTAAATTTTTGTGATTGTACACACATTTTCGTGTTTATTATCGTTTTTTTAAATGGGTGTGCACAAAATCACATGTCATGAACTAGTTTATTATCAGGAGTGTCTCTATAGCAGTTCTGGTTGAAGTTGATTTTTGTCATTTGTTTGGTGCCGAAGTCCTTCAGCTTCACTTTTCCCCACTAAAAGGAAAACTGAGAAAAATATGTTTGGTCAGATTCTCTGCAAAGCCTCACTGGTCTTTAGTTGTGTTTCTCTGTGAATGTTTGTGTTGAATGGATACAGAGGAAAACAATGACTGCACTGCCTAATAACCGTAGACATGTGATTCGGCAGTGTTGTCTGTTTGTAGATGACATGTCATATGGCTTTCCTTGCTGTGCAGCTTATATGGAGGTTTACTCCAACCTCACTGTCTCATTCTCATAACCCTTGGACTTCACTTCCTCATTCACTCTTTCATTTTTATGCCTGGCTGGTCTTCTGTGGTTCAGATTTGGCAGAGACATGCTCCAGTAAATTTTGTCTATTTTATGTCATCTGGGGAAAACTGGACTCATTGCCAGTGCTTCCCTTTTCAGTGGGTTTCCCTCACTTTGTGTTTGTATGAGTGTCTATATGGAGTTTGTTAGAACCAGCTGGTGTCCAGTCCTCCCTCTGCTTGCTGCCAGTCCTACTTTTTCCCTTGATCACCCACAGGGTTAAAAACAGGGATGTCTTTGTCAGGGTTCAGACTAGGTTAGGAGAACTGCTCTGACTCCTCACATTTCTGCTGGCAGCTGTGTTAAAGGCCTAAAGTGGGGAGAGCAGAAGCAGCAGACAGATAGAAACCCCTCGGTGGGGGGGATAAATGTGTTTGACTTTGATAAACCAGTAATGAGTTGAAAGTAGCCCATGTTCAAGAGGTTTAGTGAAGGGTAAAGCGTGCCTGCGTGTATTTGCTGCTGCTTCTTAAAGTGAAAATTTCCCTGGTGGATGGTACCCAGACAGACCCCCTAAGTTGAGAAATACTCTACTCTGATTGGCTTCCATGGCTCTCTCTGTGTGTCAGTGTGGTGGACGGAGAGAGAGATGGACTCAAATTTGGCAGCAGCTGTGGGGTGGAACAGAAGGTCAGAATCAAGCAATTTGGCAGCCGGCCAGTGTCCAGTGTGTGCATTTGGCCCCTCTTGCGTGTCTGTGTTTTATAAAAGCTCAAGTACAGCTGCAGAAAATTGTTGGGTTGTGATTAAAAACTCAGTATTGCAGTCTGGACTCTAAATCAAACCCAGAAAGCACTTTTGTCAGATGGCAGACCTACTGACCCAGACTGCTTCACAATAATCAATTCTCCTTCAGTGATAAAAGCAACATAATTTACAAGAAGTTGCAAACAAGGCTGTAGTTACAGAAGTCCATCTGTTCATTCATTTAAAGCATTTAGTAACAGAATATATGCAGTGATGTTTTTTTGAAAAGTAGCATAACCTTGTTTTGACGAGTCCCCTGACAGAGGTGGATTACGTGGAGTGAGATAGTGGAGCAGGGCAGAAAACATGTTCAGCTGATGCATTCCACATTTCAGACAATTTGAATACATTACCAGTGAAAGCATGTAAAGTGCCAAAGCTGTCATGCAGTCAAAATAAAAATGTGACAGAATTTACCTTCTGGCAAGTGCTGCCTTTGCACTGCAGTTCTAAACTTCACAGACATCCGGGAAAGGGTGATGGATCCGCCTGTGTCCAGTCGCTGTCTTTTCATTTTCCTTAACTGTCGTCTATCTGTCATTTAGGATATATCAGACACCACGTCTCAGTTTTGACAATACTTGGAGAAGTAATGTATTTCACAACTTTTTGGATTTCTGTGGGCTTGCACCAGTTCACAGCATTATTATACAGTTATATCAGAGTAGTCAAAATGTTAGGTAAGATTGAGTCAGAGATGACCTGTTTGTTACTGATTGAAATTGAAGAAGGCTGCCTGAATTGCACATGCTTGTACAAATCAGGTGCAGATTTTTTTTATTAAGATACTGAGCGAGACATTGTAGCAGCCAGATAATAAAAACAAAAAAAAATGAAGTAAAGCAATTTAGGGTTAAGATTGTTCTAATTTTCCACAGGCCGACGTGACTTCTTCTAGTCTTGTTTTATGAGACCAACAGTCGAAAACCTAAGAATATTTAGTTTACCATAATGAACGTGAAAGAAAAGCATAAATCCTCACAAATGTGAGAAAATAGAATCAGCAAGTGTTTTTGTTTTTGCTTAAAATGACCAAAAAAGTTCTTTTATCAGAGTAGTTAACTTAAGCAGATTAACTTGTCAATAGAGAAATAGATCAATCAGCATTTTCTTGCGGATCTAAAGCTTTTGCCTGTAAATCTGAATGTAAAAAAGCACTGTTATAATTTCTCAACTGAAGCTATGTATTTGTCACATTGTCTGAAAAGAACACTGAGTTACACAAGTCTATATATATATATAAGAAAACTGTAAGACTCATGAAATTAAGACAGAAATGGAGCTGGTTAACAATTTGGAAATGGGAAAGGCAAAGTACACAAATATGTGTTTTAAAAAAAACCTCTACAACCCAATAATGGTCATGAAGTTGGTATTTCTCGGGAGCTGTTTTTAACTTTCAGTAGTGCCCCACCAAAAGTAATAAATGTATTTTAAACACATTCTTTCCACGTGTTCAATACCCAAAACAACACACACTCAGTTTTTGTGTGTGCTACACCATGCAAGCTCAGTATGGCAGAGGCCAATGCTTAACACCTCAGCTCACCAATATCCTGTATGAAACCCTGTAGTCCATGTCATAGTGCGGTTGCTCAGTGTTTGCACTTTAACAATGTGGTGTTTGGACAGACTTACAAAGATCTTAAGGTACACCATGATTATTTAACCGGCCATCTGATTTCACCATCGATGGCGTGGATATGGATAATGATACAACTTAACTCAAAGAAAGAGATCCCAGTAATAATTAATCTATGAAATGTAAAATTGCAGTCTCCCAGAACCGAAGGTGATATTCAGTTTACCACCGTATATGGTGACCAAAAGTAGCAAATTCTCACATTTGAGATATTGATTGATAGGATTTTTTTATTTCAAGGAAATAATTGGCAGACTAATTGATGAAAATAATAGTAATGATACTAACTCGTGTTAGTTGCAGCCCTTCTTAAGATATTAATGGTATTTGCAGAAAAGTTTAACTAGGAGACTCAGACGATCACATTAATCACAGCTCCTCTAGTTCACATACCAACGTGTCCTTGGCCAAGACACTGACTGAGCCCCAAATTTCTCCGGATGGCCAGGCCAGTGCCCTGCATAGTATCTTAATGCCATTGCTGGGTGTGTATATGTGTGTGTATGATCGAGAGCCAAATTGTGCTTTGGATAATCATATTGAATAACAGAACCGCAGTCGACATGCACACAGTGTGCACACATCAACTTCAGGATTTAATAATCCTTTTAAAATGACCATTTCTCACCAGCTGTTTTGAGATGTAATGGTCGGACATAAGCAGTGGGGGATAGCGTTAATTCTGAAAAGACTGTGTATCAGCTTTAGACAAACTACCGGTGTAATCTTTGATGAAAATCAGACATGTTTTTTCAATGCACCGATTGTGTACTGACATGCGATTTGCAGATGTACTTACCATTATGTCATTTAGGCAGAACGAGTATAATACTATATGTCCATGGCTCGTTAGCTGTCTTCCACTGACAAGACATGGCATTAGTGTGAGCAAGCTTCATGGATAACTAATTTAGCAACAAATAAACTGCAAGCATGTGTTTTATATCAGCTGTCAGTGCTATACTGACAAAGGAGAAAATGACAGAGTTGTTGTTTTCACTTATTCATTAGAGCTGTCTCACTGACTGTTTCACAAATAAACGTAAGATTAAGTTAAATTAAGCTATAGCCTACAAGACTGACAACTGCTGTCAGACTAATTTACACCAAGGGAGACATGAGGGTGGGCATGGCTTATCATTCAAACAACGTATTATACTTGAAACCGAGCACCTGTCCATGAAGACAAGACACACATCCACAAACGCAGACTCCGTCCTGCGCTCAGCTGAGCTGTGATGCATTTGCCGGCCTCTGTGATTTAATATATTGTCAATGTATCGGTCGGACTCTAGTAGATGATAACTGGCTACATCATCTATTCTGAGTCACAACAGTTCTGCGAGCTGTGATTTTGAACAGTTGAGGAAACTAGCATGAACTGACCAAGATAGGCACTGTAGTTATCAGTTGCAAAATAATCAGACTCCGTTCAGCACACTTCCCTCTGTTACACTCAGAGCTCCTTGGGAGAACCCTTGACTTCAAACCTCGTTGCTGTAATTAATACATTGCTGTATTAAATGCTGACGTTTTATGCACCCCTACTAAACTGTAGTTCACCATGCCGACTCTTGTATATTCATGAACTATGAGTCAGGCTTTAGTTTGTCTGACAAAAAGAGATGTAGGAGTAAAGATTAAGTCATATTTGTGGGTGGACATATTTGCCTTTTTAAATGCCTTTTAATGGACAAAAAGCATTGGTGCGGTGAGACAGGTCAGTTAAGAAGCCATTGCCAAATAGCAGCGTGAAGTGCAGCATAATTATTTATCTGGCCGTGAGTAATGCAGACATTTTTTATCATGTGAATGCCCCAAACATGAAATGTGTGTAATCCTTGACATGCTAGTGGCCACGGTAATGAAAAGTGGAACATGATGATAGCAGCAGCTCACAATGAAAAGACTGCTCTCGGAATACAGAAATTACGTACTCGATTCAGCTTGTATAAAGCTATTACTGTGCTGTGAATACCTTGCTGAATATTTCAGAGGTTGCTGTATTGCAGACTTCTTTTGAAGTATTAAAAAGACTTGCCTTGGGTTCCACATAGTTAACAACATGCTTTTTTTTACTTATTTATTTTTTTTGGTTGAGGCACAGCAGTTCTTTCAAGCTTTTCGCACCTGTTTCTGTTCTGTCTCACCTTCTTTCTTTCTCTCAGGTGGTGAATTACAAACATTATTCTCTCTCTCCTCAGGCAGTGAAGAGCTAAAGAGGATGGCTCACTCTAAAGCTCGAGCCACAGACGGGAAGGTGACCTACCCTCCGGGGGTCAAGGAGATCTCTGATAAAATCTCCAAAGAGGAAATGGTCCGCAGGCTCAAGGTCAGTGTCTTCAATTATTAGTAGTGATATTTAAGTTTTATTTTAAGATTTAAAAATTGAGATGTTTTTGTTCTGATTCATATTGATCTTACCTATGTGTAAATCACCAGAATTAATTGTCACTGATGAATTAATTAAATAATTTGGTTTTTGTCTTTGCATTGTACAACAGAACAAACTGAAAGCTATGGAGGGATTTTAAACCTCATTGTCTTACATTGACGGTACACCTAAGTTAGATGAACAGACGAGCTATTCAGCCAACCCAGCCACTAAAATAGCGGCACTCAAACTTTGGGGATGGGTCACTGCACGGGGAGCGTGGACGACCTGGGGAAAAATATGGAGTGAAACAAAGACGTTGCTAAGGGGTTTATAGCAATGATAGTGCTGAAATTAAACTTAAATTGGCTGACGTGATGGAAATTATTTTTGGAAATATGACTCTTTATATACATATAGTTTTTAGAAGTCTATGATTCAACTGTTCCCATGGTCAAGTCTTCAAAAAAGTAAATAAAAAGAAAAAAAAAAGAACCGCAATAAATTGAAATATCGAATCACAATACTAGTAGAATAAAAATCACAATTCACATTGAATCGGCACCCAAGTATGGTGATAGTATCAAATCGGGAGATAACCATATCGTCCCAGCCATATTGATAAGAAAAATGTCGGTTTAGGGAGCGTGAACTTTTTGGTCTTCTTAAGGGGGAATGTGCCAGAAAAAGTTTGAGAACTACCGCACTAATCTCTGGTGCCTGCTCTCCCCATTTAATCTCCCTCTCTGCTCTTCCAGATGGTTGTGAAGACCTTCATGGACATGGACCAAGACTCTGAGGAAGAGAAGGAGCTGTACCTGAACCTAGCTCTCCACCTGGCCTCAGACTTTTTCCTCAAACACCCAGACAAGGATGTGCGCTTGCTAGTGGCCTGCTGTCTAGCAGACATATTCAGGATTTACGCCCCAGAGGCGCCTTACACCTCCCCAGATAAACTCAAGGTACAGTGAAGAAGATTTTGCTTGAGCACATGAAACTAAATACTGCGAAATTACATCACTCCGATTCATTAGAATTGCTCACTATTTCAATTACATAACCTTCTTGCTTGTCCTTGCTGGAGTATTCATGTAACAGAAACTGATGAACTGTATTGCATTTTCATTTGCCAACTTTTGTGTAAGTTGGCTTGAAATTTGTGCGGCATTTGGCTGGAGACTTGACATGACTCCCACCTTTTTTTACAGAGCTTCTAAACACAAGCTTTTTGTCAGACAGAAACAAATTCATTGTTTGTGTTTCTTTCTTGTCTCCAGGACATTTTCATGTTCATCACCAGACAGCTCAAAGGACTTGAGGATACCAAAAGCGCTCAGTTCAACAGATACTTCTACCTGCTTGAGGTGTGTGACTGTGTGTGTATGGATCAGTGGCAGGGTGGAAGTTTGATCACATTTCATTGAATTCAAATACAGTTTTGAATCTGCTGATTGAATCTGAATCCTTTAGAATCCCTCATCTAATCCTTTAACATTGTCAAGTATCTACAGTTACAAGTAACTAAAACATCTCTAATCCCCTTTTGTTGGCTGAGAGGGAAGAAACTTTTTCGGGTGGCAGCCTAATGAGTACTGACAACCTGTAGCTACAAAGTGAAAACACAATGAGAAGTGGAGGGTTTTAAGTGTTGATTAAATGTGAACACATTGAAGTAACTTCTGTAGCCCACTGTGTACACTGCATTTTTCACCAGTGATTTGATCCAAATGCTGGAGTACTATTACTATTATACTACTATTAAGTTCATGAGCTTAAAATATTAATATGACATTCATAAAAGTTTACTGAGAGATTTTCTTGAAAATGCTGTGATGTGATCTGATTCGTCTGAGGAAGAGAACTTCAAAAACAGTCCATTTTCTCTTGTAGAGGATGCGACAGAGTGTTGTGTCTTTTCACATGCTCATGCAGGCACATTAAGTTTCATTTTGTCCATCAGAGAATTCGCAGTAATTAGTGACAGCTAATACAGTCTGCCGTCAGTGATACTTGCCATGATACTTAGTGAAACAGTCAGCGCTGGGTAAAATAAGAAGCCGCCTACCCAAATGTTTTCTACATTGCTCATTGCTAATAAAAAAAAAAAAAAAAAAAAAAAAAAAACTTGAATATAAAAGGTTTGATAAGAGATTTGGTAGCGTTGGACTTGGAAATCTGAGTAGTTTGCCAATTTGGAGCTGTCTATCGTAACCCGATCTTAATGAGCTGCTGCACAGAGTAATGTTTAATGAAGAAGACTCAGAAAAGCAGGGCTTATTGAAGCCTGTCTTGAAGTCCCCTTCCACTTAAAAATTTGTTTTCCTTGTTACTTCATTTACATGTTTGAGCATGACTAGGTACGTTTATGTGGAGCTTAATAATCTGATTATAAATGGTTTACATGTCCAAATGGAATAAATATGCTCTCCATATATACACCTCAGTCAGAATAAACACATCCAAACTGACAAATTTATATCGGTTGCAGAGGGGAAGTTTAAAGCTTTTCATAAATTAATTAAAGAAGAAATTGTACTATGTAAACAATTTAACCTGATTACTTGATGCAGTATTCATCACTTTTGCACAGGTTACACAGCTGTTTCGATTAAATATGTTAGCACATATAAACACCAGACTGTATTAAAGAAAGATATAGTTTAATACTAGAAGGCTGCTTCACATTTAGCTGAAAAGGGAAAGTCAGTTGTGGTCCAATATGCAATTTGGACAGGTATGATGTTGAAACTTGAAACCTTCAGCCCACATACACTGAGTGTGAACATTTAAAGAAGTAGGTGGCTTTTTAAATAGATTATATCGGACACAAATTATTATTACAATAGAGTAATTTTCTATGCCTGTAGGGGATTTCTAAGCATGAGCTGACGGTAAATCTTAAACATGAAGGATAAGTTCCATGGTAACGTAAACCCGACTTATCAAAACTTAGCCTGGCTTGACTGGTAATCTTTATGAAATACCCCTGTGGGTGAAGCCACCTGGTTCTGGGTTGGATGCAATTTGTAACAGGTTGTCTTGGTATGTAAAAGTCTCTACGTCAAACTGTAACTTGCACAATACACTTGCACGAATGATGAAAATTTTGAAGGCCTTGATTAATAATTGTCTCCCTGGATTAGAAGAAATACACTGTATATAGGCCATAAAAGAGAAGCCAGTGGTTGCTTCTTTTTTGAACTTTTTTTTTTGCTGGTGGACTGATGTTTTATTTAATAGTTTATAAATTTCAACAGGGATATTTACTCACAAAGTTAATGTGAACAACTTAACCTGTGTAGGACTTCAGTTGGTGTATGGCTTGTCGACCCTGTGGCTCATTCTTTGTATAGAAGCACTGTCCCTTATTATATTTTATCCCTTTGAATTTGAATTTTTCATAGTATTTGACCTCTGCGTATTGAAGATCTTATGTAACCATATCGTGTTAAATAAATAATGTGGAAGGCGAGTGGAGAGACACGGAGGAGGAAGCAGTCGTGATAGAATGACATGCACTCTCTCTCGCTGTGCAGCAGAAGCTTAAAGGAAACATGTTTATATCTGCAGCAATCTGGCTGTTTTGTTTGTAATCTCCTTCATTACATTGAGTAGACTCTAACTGAACTCCACTAAGTCGAAACAGATCATAAAATAATGTTTGATGCCTTCAAACTTTATTAGCCTCAATCACCCATTATTGTAAGGATCGTCAATAATGGTTTGGTTTGTTTTTCAGTCTTCTTGCTCGTGTGTTTCAGTTTGTTGAAGTACTTTTGATTCATTTGTGGGAATTTGCACAAAGAGGCAATTTCCTGATGAAATCGAAGGGCAGGTTTAGTCTAATTTGAAGTTAATATCTTTTGTTTGCAAGTCTGTTATTAAGAATTTGATTGGAAAGCCAGTGCTATTAACGCAGCATAATTGGACAATAGGAAGTAATTATGAGATGGAGGAAATCCAACTAGCAATTTTAATGATGTTAATTGTGTTACACTCAAAATTATTAACTACAGTAGGCATGATGGGGTATATAAGATGAAGTTTTTTTAATTTAACATGGAATAGAAACCTCAATTAATCTCTAACATTTTGACATCTGTATGGAAACAAACAATGTAATGGATGCAAACAGCACTTCTCAACACTGGTTCATCTAAAGTCATAACAATGACTCAAATGATAGTGTGTGTGTGTGTGTGTGTAATGGGAGAGGTGTCGTTTATAATGATGAACCTACAGAGAATCAGCGTCTGAGTCTGCGGCTCCCCCCCTCAGCTTTACGAAGCTTTCACCGTATTGTTTATCCGTCTGGCCCGCAACTTTACTGTTTTCTGTTTTCAGTGCTGTACATTACCCGTCCGCCCTGAAAAGCAGACAGACAAAGTTGGCAACTAGTTGGTGAACATAGTGGAGCATTTATCAGATAAAGAGTCAGATATTTCCCTCAGGGGTTGGTAGAGACCAAAAACAGAGCTAAAGGATAGTGGATATTGGACTTGTGTTCGCCAGGTGGCCACAAACACAGCTGATGACTCTGAATGATAATGTTGCTTAGTAACTGCTGGATGTGCAAATAAGCAACTGTTTTCTAACAAGTTTTCCATATCAACTTTAATGTTAGTGTTGTGTACACAACTTATCTCCGCTAATCCCCAACTGTTCAAAAAAAAAAGAAGAAGAAAAATCAGGTATTGCAGGTTTGAATGGAAATGAGTTTGATTCGGTTTTTGGCAGATTGTTATTGAAAGTCAACCACTAAGCAAACATGGCTGTCCTTCACTCCCCTTACCACACTCTTCTTTCACCTTCCTAGATTGCATCTGCATTGTAAATTGCATTGTCACTAACGTCCTGCCTCCTCTCTCATTGTTCAGAACATAGCTTGGGTGAAGTCCTACAATATTTGCTTTGAGCTTGAAGACAGCAATGAGATATTCACCCAGCTTTACAGAACACTCTTCCAGGTCATCAAGTAAGTTGTTTTATCAACGCTCACCCCAGTGTGTTTGTTAATAGTTGTGTGTCCATTTTCATCATGTTGTATTCTGTGGGCCCAGCTTATATTTTTCCACATTCCCTCCTGTTTTTTGGCTGCCCAGCCCTCAATAACAGAAATGAGCCCGTGTGGCCCTCTCTTAACACCTCAGTCTGTCTCCGCTGCTACATCATGAAACAGCACAGTAGCAGTCTGGTTGTTTCTCTTTGATTGCCCCCACCCCACCCCCCTCTCCTTTCCACTTCCCCCTCCCAACCTTCCTCTCAATTTCACTCTGCTCAACACAACCTTGAGGGCTGAATTCTGCAGTACAGAAGTTGGCTCTTTGCCATTTGAACAAAATTGTGAGTGTGTGTCTCAAGGTTTTGCCACCACAATGCTTTTTTATATAGGAAGAATCTCTAAAGAGCCTTCCATTTGAAATGTTTGCAGTGAGCGAGAAGGTGTAGGGGAATGCAGCCCTTGTGTGTATGTGTATGTGTGTGTGTGTGTGTGTGTCGCTTGTACAGTGAGTAAGTGACACATTCAGTGAATGGGAGCTAATGAGACTAGTAATGCCTGGCAGCATTGAGGACAGCAGTTGCTGAGATACAAATCCAGGTAATACGCTTTACCTCCCACTATAATGCAGATCATTATGAGCAAGTAGACCCACCCCGTACGTGGTCAGTGCATTGCAGTCTCGTTGACAGTTTGTGCGGCCAGATTGTTTTCAAAATGAGAAATCCAGCAAGTGGACAACATGAATCCCTGCAAACCGCCTGCTGCCAGCAAAGTACATCTCAGCCATGGTGCACACATCTCAGATTCTTCACTCAGAACACATGACACACACACAAAAAAATACCTAGGAATATTTGCCTCAAAGGAACCAGTGTTGGATATTACATTTTAAATTATGCAGTGATGCCTTCCTTGACTTCTGACCCTTCTTGCTTTGTTTCCTGTTTCCCTAGCAACGGACATAACCAGAAGGTGCACATGCATATGGTGGACCTGATGAGTTCCATCATCTGTGAGGGGGACACTGTATCGCAGGAGCTGTTGGACACAGTGTTGGTCAATCTGGTGCCAGCACACAAGGTATGTGCACGTTATTGTATAAACACATACACACACACACACACACACACACACACACACACACACACACAGTCCCAATGTCAATATTGATATATAAGTAGAAACAGCTCATTAAGGGACAATCTGAAGTGAGTTGATATCACCCGGGGACTGAAGCCAAAATCATTTTCCATACCCTGTAATTCAATGAGACACCTGCAGGTGAGAAGAGGTAAAGCAGCTTCACATCTGTGTCTGCTGCTATCCTCCTTATGGGATTCTTCTGAGTGCAAAAACAAGAAGCGGTGGACTGCACTATTATTTTTCACGTTATATGTAGTTTTTGTCATCCAGACATCTGTCTGAACATGTTCTCTTTCCTGCTGTTTTACTCACCACTTGTTTTTCTGTCTGTCTAGAATTTGAATAAACAAGCTTATGACCTGGCGAAAGCTCTGCTGAAGAGGACTGCTCAGGCCATTGAGCCTTACATCACCAACGTAAGACTAAATCTTTGGCACACTCTTGTTTATGAATATTTTTTCTTCCATAAACACCGGATACCTTGCAGTTATGTTCATCCTGTAATAGTCTTAAATGGAGAAATGATACTTTTCCCGGTTGTAACAGTTATTGTTGGAATGGTGAACCCTGTAGCCTCAGACTTTGTCTCAGGTGTCCTAATGGGAAGAGCATGATACTAACACTGCCAGAGTATTTGAACAAGGGCCAGCCATGCTGGAAATGCCTTGGCACTGCAAGAGACTCATATCTAAGCAAATGATGAAGCTAAGTGATATGGTGGACATTAAATTCAGCTGTTGAACATAAGACATTTGATGCATCCAAATATTTATACTTTGGCTCACATTGTATACATGCAACTTCAGTGTCGTAAATTCAGATTTAATCGAGGCTGCTGGAATAGGGTGAAAAAGTCGGTTTAGAGACAGTTGGTGGACCCAGGTTTATGCAGAGCAGAGGTGCTTGAGGAAAACACTGCACACCTACCTGCTCCAAAGATGCTGTTCTGGGCCTGACCTTTGACCTCTGCACAGATGAGGCCTACACCTGTCTCTAAGTTTCATGCAGAGACTTAAAGAATGCAATGAAAAAAGAGCCAAACATCAGAAAAGTCACAGTTTGAGTTGCAAAGCCGTGGAAGGATCAGTAAGCGTTATTCCTCCCTCTCTATCTTCTTCGTCAGTTCTTCAACCAGGTGCTGATGCTGGGGAAGACCTCCGTCAGTGATCTGTCTGAACATGTGTTTGACCTCATCTTGGAGCTCTACAACATCGACAGTCACCTGCTGCTCTCTGTGCTGCCACAGCTGGAGTTTAAACTCAAGGTATAGAAAAACACTTTTTCAGTTCAACATTGAAGCCAAACTGCTTTGTGGATTTTTAAGTTTTATTGAGACACAACTTACTGCATTTTATTATGATATTTGTCAGATAAATGACATTATCATTGCTATTATGTTTTGTTGCAGTATTAATGGAAGTTAAGGGGATGGCAGCTGCAGCATCTTTATGCTAATGTTGGTATTATGAGTTTATCCACACACCAGACTAAAAATCCGAATTCTCTGACCCATTACCCACAGAACTGCACATTTTCTCTTTCTCTGCAGGTTTGTTGATTCATATTAGAAAGATAAAGCCAGCCAGTCAGCATAATGTTGCCTCTGCAGTGTCTCATAAAGGCGCCCTGCTGATGGATAACGCTCATTAACTGTTCAGAGGGAGTGTAGATCACTGCTGTCTCCTCAAAATAATAGCTGCGATAAAATCTCTCCCCCACAGACTACACAATCTCTCTGTCTCTCATGCTCGCTCATTCTCTCTCACCCTTGCTCTTTTCATCTTTATCTCTCCTCACTCCTTTTCTCTCCTTTCTCCCCATACTGCTTTTTTTTCTCTTCCTTTCATCCTCAGTCCTTCCCTTTTCCCGACTCTTGTCCTCCTTTGTCTTCCCCTCCCATTGTCTCTGCTGTGTCCTCTTCTTCGCGACTCATTCTAAAAAAAAAAAAAAAAAAGATTGAGAGCAAAGAAACTGCTGCCTTCGTGTGTTATGAAAACAGTGATGTTTGCAATGAAATTAATGTAAATGACTTGGCACGTCTGTCCAATCGACACAGCCAAACTCTGTGCATCATTTCTCTCTTTGTCGCTCTCGGTCCCTCTGTCTCTGCAGAGTAATGATAATGACGAGAGGCTGCAGGTGGTGAAGCTGCTGGCTAAGATGTTTGGAGCCAAGGACTCTGAGTTGGCTGCACAGAACAAACCACTCTGGCAGTGTTACCTGGGCAGGTGGGTTTTAGTGTTGTGGCAATGGCGTCTGCAGATCCTTGTAAAAAGTCTTTCAGAGAGTTGAAAATCAGTGCAGAACATGCAGTTAGTTTCTTATTGGAGGTGATTCGCTCTTGCATAATACAAGACAGAGTTGTTGTTGTTGTTATACAATCCAGTGTTTGTTGTAGTCTCACACCATAATCACATTTGCGTTGCCTAATTAGTTTGTGTTCATGGTCTTTTAACAGTCAATTGCCTCGTCATAATTTGTCTAACACACACTTCTTGGTAGTTTGAGAAATTATTTTTGCCATATTTTGTTTGGAATTAGCTTGTTTCGTCAGATTGGCTCTTTGTTTATGACTTTTTGCATTACAAAGCTTTAAATAACCTAGCGTATATTTGCTACACACACATACTGCTTCTCAGGAGGCCAAATTTAGTGTTTACCTGGATGATTGTGTGTGTACTACCTCACAGAGCTGCTGACAGTAACATTTCTTTTTCCTAAAGGTTCAATGACATCCATGTGCCTATCAGACTGGAGTGTGTTAAGTTTGCCAGTCACTGTCTCATGAACCACCCAGACCTGGCCAAAGACCTCACAGGTAAATCAGCTGAAAATGAACTGGATATATTTTGGGGGAAACCTGCTCTTGTGTGATGAGAAATGAATCAACATGAAACCCACCGCAATCACTTGAGAGTCTGACAGTGTGTAATTTAGATGAAATGAGAAGCAGTTGCCTGGTATTTTCTCTGTATTAGCGGTGGCCGGTTCTCTCACATCCCACTCATTTGTTCCTGTTTTCTCTCCCAGAATACTTGAGGGTCAGATCACATGACCCAGAGGAAGCCATCCGCCATGATGTCATTGTTTCTATAGTAACTGCTGCCAAGAAAGACTTGTCTCTAGTCAATGATGCATTGCTCAATTTTGTAAAGGAGAGGACCTTGGACAAGAGAGTAAGTGGACAAATTGTGTGTATGTTTGAAAGTGTCTGTATGTTTTCAATGTGTTGTCATAGGTCTGGATGATATGGCAAGAAAACTTTATCATTTATTACAGTCTGAATTATGAAGTCATGATTTCTGTTGCACTGGAAGATTCCTTAGTATAACACAAACCTGAAAAATGAATTAAAATTGCTAATTTTTAATAATAACTGTCAGCACAAAAAACCCATTAGAAAGTGTGAGGTGTCTATTGATTGGGAGGAAGCAGATAGTTATGTTACAGTTTGTTGCTGGGATGCCTCTCCGAGAGCCTCACTGCTTGTTACAGGGCGTGGGTCTAATTACAGGTGAGCGTAAGTGCTTGCACTCTGTCTGCTTTATTGGATGGTGAAGCTTAAGGTGAGGCATGTAGTTAATGGTATTTCCCTTCTTTGTTGGCACATTTTCAGCTTAGATTACGTTGCATTACATCACCTACATCACCTGTCTGTTGCATATGGGACTTAAGGTAGCTTTAGCCTAGACGTGTGGGGCTGTTTCATCCACTCTGAGGCCAAACGGGGCTTCAAGTAACCAACGTATCTCTACACCACTGACCTGTTGTCACCTCGATATCCACAACAGCTCTTGATGTTAAAGGTTGCTGTTTCTTCCTGTGCCGACGCATGAAGTTTCCTTTCCTTTGAGGGAGCACTCGTCTGTCTTGTCTAACTATCCAGCTTCTGAGAGCAAAACAGCAGCGTGTGGTGTATTTAGCTAACTCAGCCAACACCACTGTGCTTATCTGGGAAAGACAGCTGTTCATTCCTGAAGGACTGTAATATGTTTGGCAAGAAATAACTTTGTTGCTCTGACGTGATCAGTTTTTTTTTGTTTGTTTGTTTTTCAAATAATATTATAGCTTATCAACAGTATTTTTAAATTTCTATCACAGTCGGTGTTTATATAATTTCTATCGCTCTGCCCCAGCTGTATGACAGTTTTTTTTTTTCTTTTTGAGACTACAGTCTCTGAAGCATCTCATAAAGGTCTGATTTAACTAGTTGTCATAATTGGCCGTGTCTCTCCCTTTATCTTTTCTTGTCCTCCATCAGTGGCGTGTACGTAAGGAAGCCATGATGGGCCTGGCATCTATCTACAGGAAGTACTCGCTGCAGGGAGAGGGAGGGAGGGAGGCCTCGAAACAGATTTCCTGGATCAAAGACAAGTTGCTCCATATCTACTACCAGAACAGCATCGATGACAGGTTTGTGTGCATGTGCTCCTGTCTCTTATATTAGAAATATAAGAAAATCAAAACACCATCATGAATTTTAATCCAATGTTTCTGACCTGGGGGTTTATAAGGTAGCGCATTTAAGTCTTCTGTTTACAAAAAAGATGCCGTTTAGACTCTTAATGAGATCCTTGAGTCATCACTCACTTCGCTTTGAACGGCAAAATTTAGGGTGTTATTGTTTTTCCACCTCCACATGCAAAACATGGAGAGCTTGCAGTAACTCTCAGGGGTTTATTGAAAGTCATTCTGTGAAATGTCAAGTTGATGAGCCACGGTGAGGCAAAGTCGGCACCTCTGCAAAAAAGCTAAATGACATAACACACAACAAGTCCACAAAGCACGATGGTCTCAGAACTAACTGCATGAGAGTGTTTAAGGCTGTAGTTAATCTTTGAGTCACTCTGCTGCAGGGTGGCTGCTCAGCTGCCAACAGGAAAGTCTGTATTGTAACAGGCAGTTCCTGAGTGTGTGAATGTGTGTAACTTTATGAAAGTGAAGCAGGGCAGCAGTGAAATAGTTGTGCATGCTCAGCAAAGTCTCCCATAACGGAGCAATATGTAAGTGTTTTTAGTTGAACACATTAAAACATTTACTAAGCTTATCAACAGAATGTGAAGAGAGAACAGTTTTTACACAGATATATATATTTATTGTGTTGCAGAGATGGACTGTATATACTGAAGTAACTAGCTAGTTCTGGCCTGCCCTGTCTCATAATACCAGCTCAAGAGGCAATAGTGAGTTACTGTTGCATCCAGTCTGAACTAAGTCCAACATGACAGGATGACGAAGTAACTGGTCATAAGCTACAAACCGGTGTCGCAGCGACATTCCTCCACAGTCTCCTCAAATTCAGCTATTGCTGCTGTATCTGCTCTCCCTCACGTTCCTCAACCTCTCGTGGCTCATCCTCTACATCACTGCTACATCTACCCTGTCTCTCTGACTGGGTGTAAGATCGTCATCATTAGTCTAACAATAACCGAAGAAACATCCTACCAGTTACCTAATAATACTGCAAGGTAAACCTGTATAGATGACATTATTCCCCAATCCTCGCAGGTTTGGCAACATGCCAACAACTGCCCTGTGCTGAGGTTAGATTTATTCAAGCTAATGTTAGCTCGAACGTAGTTGTGAGTTGCCAGTGAGCCCGGACCCAGAACACACACACAGCACACTCATGCACACACCAAATGACAGGTCCACAGAGAACACAAGTAAAAACTCTGTGCCCACTGAGATTTGTCCTGGTATGCCTCACAGCCAGTCCAAATATGGCAAGGGGAAGGGGAGAGGTAGGAGGGACCAAAGAGTGTATTCCCTTGTTTCTTACGATAGGGTTCATAAAGATTATTAAGTGTCTAAAAATGTCCTGCTTTTATTTGGGAGGTTTTAAAATCTGAGATCATTCCTGCTCTGAGGAGAAATCATGTCAGTCTATTTAATTAGATAATCTCTGATATTTTGGTTAGAAACTGCCAGTGAGCGACTTTGATCTCATTCATGCATAAATATCTGTCAAAAATCAACAGAGGACCTAGAAATATTGTTTGTTTGTTTATTTATTTATTTATTTTTTGTGAAGGAACTTTGTCCGAGGTCTCCTTAATTTCAGTCCCTGGTACAGATATCCTATTAAATATGTCTAGTGTTCAGTTAATGATTATCAGGACCCGTCAGCTCAGACCCTTTAAGGAGGGCACAGTAAATCAAGTTGATTTATGCAGCACCATTCATACACAAGGCAATTCAAAGTGCTTTACAGACGCATGGAAATACCTTGAAAATAAGACACTGAGATGACAGTAAACTTGCATTTAAAAGACAATAAAAACAAGGACAACAGTTTCTGAGGATATTATATTTAATCTAAATGTCTCCTTAAATGTTTCCCTCCGTGTGCACAGGTTGCTGGTGGAGCGAGTTTTTGCCCAGTACATGGTTCCTCACAACCTGGAAACCTCTGAGAGGATGAAGTGTCTATATTACCTGTATGCCACCCTGGACACAAATGCTGTCAAGTAAGTTTTCGTCATTCTCACACACATTTCTGTATGAGATCAAGACAGCAGAAAGAAAGAACAAGGCATTTTCATTGTTCTTTGTTTTGTAGAAATGTGAAGATTTGGAAAACAAAATAATGATCCATTCATCTTAAAATAACCCAACTTTGAACTGTTGGGTAGGAAAAGTGAAAGGAAGGCCTTTATTTTGTGTTGCTACTGTATTATTATTGTACCCCCTCCACATTTGTTTGTCTCTGACCTTTGTATCCTCCTCCTCCTCCTCCTCCTCTGTGGTTCTCAGAGCTCTGAATGAGATGTGGAAGTGCCAGAATCTGCTGAGACACCATGTCAAAGACCTTCTGGACTTGATCAAAAAACCCAAGGTAACTCTGACCGAAGCCCACTACACACATTTAAAAGCAAGCTGATAAGTTAATATACCCTGTCCTCATGTTTCTAAACGTTTGTTGTTGTTGTTTATCTATTTGTTGTAGTCTGAAGCGTCCAGCAAAGCCGTATTTGCCAAAGTCATGGTGATCACAAGTAAGGGACCTCGCACACATGACATGAGTTCAACAAGCTGCATTTGTTTCACAAAATTTTAATTGCTTACTTATTAGTAGTCAACTTATTAATCTCCCATTTTGTTTAGGTGGGAAAAGACAAGTAACAAAATTTCTAATGAAATGACCTCACCAGCTTGTTATATCTATTCCATGTTGACATCATCTTTTAACTTTGTCTGTCCATAGGGAACCTGCCAGACCCGGGCAAGGCTCAGGACTTCGTCAAGAAGCTGGCTCAGGTCCTGGATGATGACGAGCGAATTCGAGATCAGTTGGAAACCTTAGTCAGTCCCACATGCTCCTGCAAGCAAGCTGAAGTCTGTGTGGTGAGTACTGACGTTTCTGTTTGAGATCACAGTGCAGTGCCCTGTCATTGAAATGCTCTCATCCTCACACTGGATTTGTCTTTATTTTAATTGATAGGCTTAAAAATTTTGTAGCGTGAAATTTGTTTGACTCAGAAAAGGTTTCAGTCTCAAATGGATATATTGTACTGTAGCACTAGTGTAAAACAGGGCTAATCTTAAATTCCTTTTAATGTTTATTTTTGTAGTTGATGCTGTTGAGCATTAAATTGCAGTGAAGTAGTTATGGTTCTACAGTAGTAACAAGGCCCAAAGTACTTTACAGGTGTGAGATTTACACAGTTAAATAACTGAGAAACCCTCCATCTGACTGAGAGATAGTCAGTTTTTCTGCATTTCGGGATAATTATTTTCATTATTTGTCCATCACCCTTTCAGCGAGACATCACTAAAAAGCTCGGCAGTCCAAAACAGCCCAGCAATCCATTCTTGGAAATGGTCAAGTTCCTGCTGGAGAGAATCGCTCCTGTTCACATCGACACAGAGTCCATCAGGTACTCTTCTAACATTTTACACTGAGTATATTATATATAATACAACGCAATACAAAGATGACACATATCAGTGACATTTGATTCAACTGTGCAGTATTTGACCTTTCCTCTCTCTTCATCTCTTCTGTCATCTCTCAGTGCTTTGATAAAACAGGTGAACAAATCTATAGACGGAACCGCTGATGATGAGGAGGAGGGCGTTCCCACTGACGAGGCCATCAGAGCAGGACTGGAACTACTGAAGGTAAAATCCAGTGATAAAACCAAATGACATCTCTGTCTATCTACAAACTGTGACGATGAATAAGTAAGTCATTTCATTATCTCTTGTTGGTGCTACATTTAACAAAACAAGCTAAATTATTATACTCATATCAGTGGTGCTGCTGCTGGTGCCGATATGAATTGAGGCCTAAATATAGTATTTTACGCTGCTCGTGTTAAATGAAATGATTGTGGAATAACAACCAGGGGAAAAAAATGAACATTCAGTGATGGATAATGCCCCTCCTGCAGTTTCACCCTGGAGGTGGGGCTGGCAGCAGCAGCCATTATACTGATGCAAACACATTTGTCACATTAATAATAATGGCATGATCATTTATCACATCTTGTCAGAGAGTTTGTGTTTAGCCACTTTTTTCAAGATGATTTAGTAAAAAAGTGTTGAACATTATTCATCAGATGTTGTCCAGATGTTTGATCCTTTGTTGTTCATTTCCCACAGGTGCTATCATTCACACATCCGGTGTCATTCCACTCCGCAGAGACGTTTGAGTCTCTGCTGGGATGTCTGAAGATGGATGACGAGAAGGTGGCCGAGGCCGCGCTGCAGATCTTCAAGAACACTGGCAGCAAGATGGAAGAGAGTTTCCCTCACATCAAATCGTACGTTTCGTTGCCCGATTGAGGCTTTCATTCATTCTCTAGCTTACCGCAGAACGTATGCAGTCACACTTAAGTTTTAGATCATTCATACATAAAACTTTGTGTATCTGACTGACTTATGACATTACTTTCTGCTGGTTTATTAATTGTGCTCTCGTGCCTGCTCCCCCAAGTGTTTTACTGCCGGTACTGCAGGCCAAAGCCAAGAGAGGCCCCCCTCGTCAGGCCAAGTATGCCATCCACTGCATCAACGCCATGTTCAGCAACAGAGACACACACTTCGCCCAGATCTTTGAGGTCAGTCAGTCCCATCTTTGTGTCTTTATACTTTTTTTTTTTAACACATGAAATAAACAAACTTGTAAATCACTATCAACAAATCATGTGTCTCCTGGTTTGACAAACTGTGCAAAGCCTTTCCTTTTGTTGTGCTCCCGCTTCTTTCGATGTAGAGAATCAGATTATATTGTGCATAAAGTATTTGGAAAATGTAAAGATAGATCACCCTGAGGGGAACTCAGTATTCACTTCATGTACAGTATATAAAGTATATCAACAAAATGAAATAATGAAACACTCATGTATCTGAATCAGTGTCTGTCTGACCTTGACATGCAGATCAACTGGTGGACCGTGATCAGTCGATTAAATATTATGTCATTTGTGTTTCTCCAGCCTCTGCACAAAGGCCTGGACCCCGCTAACCTGGAGCAGCTCATCACTCCGCTGACGACCCTGGGTCACCTGGCCCAGCTGGCCCCGGAACAGTTTGCTGCACCGCTCAAATCTCTCGTCGCCAACTTCATCGTGAAGGATCTGCTCATGAATGACCGGGTACACATATATAGAAAACAAGTCCAAGATCTGTTCATCACAGTTCTGAGATCAGTATCATGTGAACTAAGGCTTTTATGTGTTTTTTCTTCTGTAGATCCCTGGCAAGAAGACGACCAAACTTTGGGTTCCTGATGACGAAGTGTCTCCGGAGACTCTGGCCAAGGTCAGCGGTGAACTCTTGTCCGTCTCTTTAAAATTCTGTCACCTGTTCAGTCTGCTGCTGCTGTGTCTTCGTGATCTTTGTATCACAATCTTTGCTTTATTTATTTACCTTAACAAGATCTTTGATTTCCATCCTCCTCTGTTCAGATCCAAGGTATTAAGCTGATGGTGAGGTGGTTACTAGGAGTGAAGAACAACCAGAGCAAGTCGGGCAACTCCACCCTGAGGATGCTGACTGCTATTCTACACAGTGATGGCGACCTAACTGAACAGGGCAGGATGGGGTAAATGACAAAGCCTATTCTTCTTTATTAGGCAAACCCGAAGTCCTTTGTGTGTCAGCCTCTTGAGCGGCTTAGAGGAAGCTTTGTCTCCACATTATAATCGTGTCATTTTCAGCGAACTGCTGGATTTTCACGGGCATTGCGGACCCTAGGGAATTTTTTGGCTTTCATCATGAATACATTTTCAGTTATATAAAGAAATCCTTGTTTACTGTTATGTCCTCTGTCTCCTTCTCCTCATCCCCCAGTAAACCAGACATGTCGAGGCTGCGGCTGGCAGCGGCGTGCGCCCTGCTGAAGCTGGCACAGGAGCCCTGCTATCACGAAATAATCACGCTGGAGCAATATCAGCTGTGTGCTCTCGTCATCAATGTAAGAAGCACTGCGTATCCTATTTTTATGCAAAAATTTTTGTTCTATGGTTTTGATTTATATTGTTTTGAAATGATGCATTTCCCCTCCGCATCCAGCTCTACCCCACCTCTGCGTTCCATCCCCTATAATTCTCTAAACCATTTCACTGTCTGTCTCTTCCTTGTAATCATTCTCACTGTGCGTCTTTCCTCTGTGCTCTGTAGGATGAGTGCTACCAGGTGCGGCAGTGTTTTTCCCAGAAGCTCCATCGTGGCCTGTGTCGCCTCCGTCTGCCTCTGGAATACATGGCAGTGTTCGCTTTGTGTGCCAAGGACCCTGTTAAGGAGAGGAGGGCTCACGCTCGCCAGTGCCTGGTGAAAAACGTCAACATACGCCGAGAGTACCTCAAACAGCATGCGGCCATCAGCGGTAAAGAAACTGAACATTTTGAAATAAAATGAGTTTAGAGGTTGTTTTTTGTTTTGTTTTTTTAATTAAAATCAGCCGCCAAAAGTCGGTGGCATGAAATTTGTAACTTCTACAGCAGTACATTACTGTGAAAAAGCTTTAGGTACTAAAAGTGAAGTGAGATTGCTTTCAAAAATAAAATACAAAGTAAAGAGAGAACAATCGACATCTGCTGTGACCACCTTTTGCCTTTTTAAAAGCGCCAATTCTTCCAGCTTCACTTGCACAAAGTTTGTCAAGGTACTGAGCAGGTAGGTTGTTCCAAGCATCTCAGAGGATCTGCCTCAGTTCTGGTGTAGATTTAGGCTGTCTCGATGTCTTCTGTCTCTTCATGTAATCCCAGACTGACTGATGTTCAGATCATGTTTTTGCAGGGGCCAGACCATCTGTGGCAGGATTGTATAATGGATAAGAATCCAAACATGTAAAGTGTCTAAAACATTTACACAGTACTGTATCTAAAAACAGAATATTTGTGAGGGGATAAAATGAAGTGATAAGACAATAAAGAGGAAATGAAAAAGAAACCGGTCAGGGGGAAAGGATTTAATAAGACGGTTTGCTTTACTTGCACTCCACCTCAGTGCATGTGGCTGTAATCATTAGCACTGTTGCTATGAGGTAACATTGTAATATTTATCTTGTGTGCACCAACAGACAAGCTGTTCTCTCTGCTGCCGGAGTATGTGGTGCCCTACACCATCCACCTGCTGGCACATGACCCAGACTACGTCAAAGTACAAGACATCGAGCAGCTCAAAGAAATTAAAGAGTAAGTAAAGTACTATCTTGGCAATAAAAACACTAAGCACTGAAACACAGTGATTATTTTGTGATATTATTATTTTATTATTGTCATTACTTATTGATTGCATCTGCAGTATCTACTGAATTTTAAGGTTTATGGCCACGGAAATGCTAAACAAAAAAAATGATTGCTAATGATTGCTCAAAGTCCTGAATGCTGATGCCAAACCTCCCCTCCTCATCAGGGCTCTGTGGTTTGTTCTTGAGATTATCATGGCCAAGAATGAGAACAACAGCCACGCCTTCATAAGGAAAATGGTGGAAAATATCAAACAGACGAAGGATGCCCAGGCCCCCACCGATCCCAAAACCAACGAGGTACATCTGCAAGTCATGCACACTGAATATATTTGCCATCCAGAGTACCATCCTGCTGACCAGAGTTTTGTGTCTTCCCTGTACAGAAACTCTACACGGTGTGTGACGTCGCCATGCACATTATCATGTCAAAGAGCACCACCTACAGCCTCGAGTCCCCAAAAGACCCTGTGCTGCCCTCACGCTTCTTCACCAAACCCGACAAGGTTGGTGGTTGCACCCCAACACATCTACCAGAAAATCTGAAACGGAGCAGTGTCTTTTATGTTTGTTTATTAATAGCTGAGCTTCAAATGAAATATGCAAAACGTTTTCTTTTCTTTGACTGTGTAAATGACGGGTCAAGATGCACATGAGTGTCACAGGTATGAATAAATATACACCTCTTTGACAGGTGCACATACAAAAGTATTAATTAAAAGATGAACACAGATGCACAGTTGTGTTTTCCTGGTTGTGGTCACTGGTAGTTGCTTGTTTTTTTTAGTGTCTGCACCTCAGATTTTTGTGTCAACATGGGCTTTGTTTTGAGAGGAATTATTAGCATAGCTGCCACAAATGTTGACTAATGACATTGTTTGGCAGGTCCAAACCAAATCTCATAATCCTCAGCTTGTGTTTGACGTGGTTTTTGTTAATTGTTGTTGTTCTGTCAATACAAACGCTCTCTGACACAAAATTGCTCTCTGTTTCAGAATTTCAGCAACACAAAAAATTATCTCCCACCAGAGATGAAGTCATTCTTCACACCAGGAAAGGTGAGTTCAGTCAACATCTGAAATGGTAATGTTTCTTTTCACTTCTGTGTTTTGTTGTACGGAACAAATCCAGCTCACCTCTTGTCATCTCCTCCCTCCTCAAGCCTAAGTCGGCTAACGTTTTGGGTGCAGTAAACAAGCCGCTGTCGACGGCGGGGAAACAGCTTCAGAGCAAAGCTTCTCGTATGGAGACAGCCAGCAACGATGACTCCTCGTCCAACCCAGGATCCCCACAGCGCAGCAAGACCAGGTAGAAAACATCTAATGCCTATAAACTCAAGTTCAAACCCTGATGTCAGCAAGCCTTTACCTTCTTGGAGATCTGTCTAGAAAGAAATCTGATTCTGATCTCTGAACCGACATAGAAACTTCTCTGGAACATAAAGACAGCAAACTGCCTCACAGCACAGAGAGGGAAGGTCACTGATGTATGCTCATAGGCTGCTCAGGACAACAGAAAGACACGGCTTTTGTATCTTGTCACTTTTTCCACCTTGAGTTGCATTTCTGTTTTCCGTATTTGAAATGGTAATAAATCAAAATCATTATGTTTCAGGCATGACAGCACGGAAATGGATCACAGTGAAAACGAGGACATCAGCCTAAAGAGAGCAGACAGCACTGACAAGGTATTAAAAGTTCTTTATGTCCTGATATAATATGTACTGTGTGATGGCTCCTGAGAGTGTGAATGAGAGTGAAGATTAACATCTGTGTGGTCATTATATCTAAATGACTAATGATCTGAGATCTCCAGCAGTCAGTCTGAAAATGTCAGGGATATCTGAGGTTGTCAGAATCTCTCAGCCATAATCGTGTTGAAAATGTTCCTCTCCCCAGTCGGAAAGATCATTAGAATATTTATTCGTCGTATTTGCATAACCCTGATTGTAGGAATTGAAGCTTGATTTCCTTCTTATTAGTGTAATTTAGTTTTCAGAAGAGTACCTGTGACACCAGTAGGAGAAAAAGGCAAAAATTAAATTGCTTTTGTATAAAATCTGATCTTAATAGCAAATTTGGAAAACTAAGCTATTATGAATAATGAAAAACTGCCATTTACTGCCATTCTGCTCTATAGTGTGAGTGCATGAGTAAACAAAAAACATGATGTGAAATGACACAGTAGCTTAGGACAAGTAGAAACAGGCGTGTTGCTGTGCTCCAGTAAAGAGTTGCCAGTCATAAACTCGCGGGTCCCTGTGTTTTGATTCTGCTGTGCAAACACCAGCTGGATTTAAGTCAAGATTGGATTTGCAAGTAAACGTTGTGCAAGCTATCATTAATAACTGCCGTCAGACCTGTTGCATCACCTTTGGTCTGTGTTTTGTTCTGCATCAACAGTTTAGCTTTCTTCTCCAAAAAGTTAACAAAAACAATCTCTTCTGTCTAAACATATGAACTGCTCATACATGTCAGTTCTTCTCTAGGAATATTGTTGTATTTACAAGGAAGTTCCAACTTGTTTATCTCATTCATTGAATTAGATTCATAAGAAGCAAAACAATTGTTGAAACCAGCAGGGCTCTGACATCATTATAAAAACATTATTCACACAGGCTGCAGCAGGAAGACTGTCAACCACCCATCAATCATTTGTCCTCTTTTACAGGATATTGAAAAGCCTCGTGGTCGCAAACGGGGCGTGACCTCTACTGACGACCAGGACAGCAAGCCAAAGCGCGGACGCAAGAAGGCAGCAGCCAACACGACCGCAGCTGCCGAGTCTGAGGACCAGTGGGACGAAGACAATCGGCCGGAGGATGAACAGAACAGCCCGCCAAAAAAAGGACGCAGGGGCCGGCCTCCGAAATCCGCTACCGCCAGTCAGGACACGCCTTCCAAGGGGAAGAGGGGGCGAAAGAAGGCAGCTCCCCCACCAGAGGATGATGAGGAGGAGGAGGAAGAGGAAGAGGACAGGGGCGAGGAGGAAGCAGAGGATGAGGAAGAAGAGGACGACAGGAGCAGTGAAAATATGGAGGTGAAGACCAAGGGAGGAAGGCAAGTCAGGACACCGCGGCGATCACAAGGGTAAGAAACAGAAAAAAAACGCCCGCTTTGAAGTACATACAGAGGAGTTGGATTACTAATAACCTCTGCTGTTGGCACTGATTATCTCTGTCAGCAAGATTAATTTGTGATTCTGGTGTTTGCACTTGGCCCTCATTCGACAGCCCGGAGTCAGCAGAGTCCACACCGCAGAAGAGGAGAGGACGTCCACCCAAATCAGCTCAGCCACCTGCCAAGAAACCAGTGTAAGATGCTCAATAACTTTGTGACCCTCCAAGGTTTTAACATAAACTCCGGCACACATCGCTACATCATAGTGAGAGTGTTGGGAGATTGTTTCTTTTTTTCCACCTGCCACTGTCTGGTTAAAGTAATTGTTTTCTTGAGAAAAGCTTCTTACCACATGGGTTCACTTCCTGGAAATTTTCCAGATTTGAAAGCTCAAGAAAATTTTTTGTAAATTGGAGACATTTTTATCTCAATGATTTCATCAGTTCAAAAATAAACCTTTTTCCTACTCCTGTCTCAAGTAATGATGCTACTTTTGGTCAAACAGCTACAGTAAAGTTGAGGGTATGTTAAGGTCAAATGTGAGTCTAAAATGTTAGATTTGAGTTATATCTATTTAAAAAGTTACGAACGTCTCCTTTTGTGCAAACGATGTCAGGTTTGCTGTGAATTCAACCTCGTCTGTTGCCACACCAGCACAGAATGCAGTTGTGTGATAGATGACAGATAAAGTTTGAAGCAGCGTTGTATCCTCCTGGCCAGTGTAGTGTGTGTGTGACTTAGTGTTTAATCTACTGAAGATGTTTTCTTACCAGCATTTGGCACCTGGTGGGTGATATTCTGAGACAAAAAAAAAACAAAAGAACAGAGAAATTCTGTGTTGAGCCAGGCTGCAGCTGTGCGCCCATGTGGGTGGTGGTGCTGTTTTCCTCATGTTTCTACATCTACTGACTCGCCTTGTTGCATGTTGAGGCATTCTGAATTCTCATCCAGTGTGTATCCCCTCTTTGTCATCCAGCCGTGGTGGGCGATCGAAGGCAGCTGCTGCTAAAGATGAATCTGAGGAAGAAGATGAAGAAGAAGAGGAGGAGCAGGAGGACGAGCCAACACCGAAGGTACAGAAAGTTTTACGTGAATCGTTTTTGTGGGAATTCCTGGTCTAGACTAACTGAAGTCATAGAGAGAAGAGGAGCCAGAGTTTTCACTCAGCTTGTTTTTTGTTTTTATTTTTGTTTTCTCCACAGGGTCGCAAGAAGGCAGCCGGACGAAGAAGATGAGCTAAAAAAAAAAAAAAAAAAAAAAAAAAAAAAAAAACAACAAAAAAAACGATGGAGGACAAAAGAAGATCCCGTGTCTACTCTGAAGTCGTGGAGGATTGACGTAGGAAAGGAAAATATGGACATTGAACTTTTTAAACTTTTCATACGCCGACGCTCCCTACTGTTACACAAATTCACACACTTGCATATACCACATGCACACTACATCCGTACATCCGTATCATCAGCTGTGGTTTGTTGCATTGTGTTGCATTGTGATGATGTTCGCCACATTAAGTAGAAATAATTTTAACAGAAAAACAAACAAAAAAAAAAAAGATCACTCTCTTGTAAATAGTCTCTTATGTCTGTTTCATGTTCTGTTGTTGTGTTTGATGCTGACTGGGGGGATGCTGTAAAGCCTTTACCCACCAATATAATTATTATTATTATTATTATTATTATTATTATTATTAATAAAGTGTTCCCATAAAGCAGTATTGCTTATCAATTCCCCCCCCCATGTCCCACTTTTAAAAACGGAAAGAGATTAACCATTATCTTTTTTTGTGGCGTTAATTGTCATTTTACTTAAAAGAAAACATGCGTTTTTTTGTTTACAGCTCTGTATATTAATACCTTTTTTTTTTTTCTTTTTTTTCTTTTTTTTTTTTACCATGTACTGAAAAATTTAAAAAAAAATGTCAGAAACCTGTCCAAACGTAGAGTTGCCTCTGGGAAAGATTGTAGTGTGCGTTTCCTTTTTTAGGTTTGTATTTACTGGTAGACAGAAATCACGAGCAGCTGTGGTTGTAGTGTTTTGTCACTGCTGATTAACTTGGCTTCACATCCACCCAGTCAGATCCTCCGTTGTATCAATATAATTCTCTATAAAACCTGACATGCTCCATCTCTCTTTATTTCACTTTGAAGTCCTGGATGAAGCTGTTCACTCGTCCTTGTCAACATAGTCAGCTGGTGTAAGGCAGATCAGGCAGGACGCTGTCGAGTAGTGTCACAAAACCATCTACAATTCAGTCTCTCGAGTCAGATGAGATTAGTTTTCAGTCTGTTTGTGCTGGAAATGGAATCACTGTGAGAAGGTAACATTTTTTTTTCAAAACATCTCAAATGGGTCTGTTTTTATAGCATTGGCTTCATCCAGCCCTACACACAACTAGTTTAGTTTAGTTTACCGAATGGGTAGTTTAAAATGTTGCTGTGAGCAGCTTCTCTATTGTTTTTATGCATAAAATTGTAAGGAAATAATGTGCATCAATAGCACACTCAAACCAAGCTCTTTAGTCTGCATACTGACTTATGAGTTTGCTTTATCCTGCATATTCTACCACTTGCAGATAGTAGGTGGTATGGATTTGAGACATGCTGTATCTCATCTGTTATAGGCAGTTTTTGAGATATTGGTGCTCGATCATTTTGAAGGTAATCATCTTGAAAAGTACAAAAATTAATTGCTAATCCATTAATGGGTCCAAAAAAAACTGCCACTGGACATCGAGCGATTCATTTAATTCATCTTTTATCTGTTGTCAGGCCAAAAACGAAATAAAAGCAAAGGGACATGACAGCTTCTAAGGGTTTTGGAGCCTTGCGGCCAACAAGGAGGAGTTCATTCATGCTGTTGAGGTATTGCTGTACACAACACAGCACACACTACATGTTTGGCAGAGTAATAAAACTTCTCAGCACTCTTATGATTTTTTTTTTTTTTTTTTTTTTTTTTTTTTTTAATCCCAGCACTGATTTCATTATTTGCGGTGTGTACACACAAGCCATTCACAAACAGTTTGTGCTCTCAGGGTGCTTGGCATCACTTTATGATGTTCTTCCTGTGTTATATATGGAGACTGGCAATGCTTTATGTTGTTTATGCATGTATGCTCCCCATCTGAACTTTCCAGTGCAGCGCAACTCAGTGGAAAAACACCCACACACCACGTTCTGGCCCTGGTTATGATCCATGACCGGCCGTAATCGCACACTGCTCGGCTGCCAGGTGACTCTGTTCCTACATCAGATAAACCACCTGCCTTTCAAGGCAAATTCAATGAATGGCGACGTCTTCACCTCTGTCGCTCCTTGAGCTCTACATCACTGATTAGCGGTGGCTACACCGAGGAGCTAGCTCACTGAAGAAAGTCCACACAGCATTGATCAGGATTCCCTTAATGCCATCAGTCATCTGGGTTTCAGCAAGAGAAGTCGAATCCTTTGCATTTTCAGCTTAGCTTTTTGGAAAATACTGTCTGACACTTGAGATTTAAAAACAGAGGTGCAGGTATCAGTTTTAGCCAGATCATAGTTGATTTCTCAGAGCAGGCCACTGGGAGGATGGAAATACCCTAACTTTTAAATTTGTACAGTCACATAGAGACTGGCAGTTAAATAAAAAAATGTATGTGGTCCAGGGGACACAAAACTACAGGAAAAACCCGCTCACAACGACACTATGGGCCCTTAAAAAACCCCTTCTTTTTCATCCCATTCTTATCAAACTGACGAGTTCAAAAATAACTTTCTGTATGAAGTGGCTGTGATTGACATCTTGTCATTTATATTATAAATGCATGTGGTGCACAGGTCGCCAGTATTTTGCTAATTATATGATATATAATAACTTTGGTAACAATTGATCACATTTTAGGATTCATTTTTCTTCTTATCTGTGTGAATAACAAAGCAGTTAATTTACAGCTGGATTTTTTATTATCAATTTAACAGCTGATTGTTTAATGGTCTATAAAATATCAGAAAATGGTGACCAACACTTTAAACTTAATTTAATTGTTATTGCTATCTTACATTATTGTTTATTTGTGTCAAGCCTGTGTATTACAAAACTTAAATTTCAAATTTATGAAAATTATAGAAGTATATAGTATATATAAATTTATCTGTAAAATATTATGGGATTAATATCTTAAAAGTTCACCTGTCCAGAAGTTGTACAACTTGACCCTGGGGGTCATGCTTCAAGCTGCAAGTTGACAACTTCTTACAGCACGCACACGCACACGCACACGCACCAGCTAACAGGTTCACATCTCCTCAGATATTTATGCGGGTGCTGTATGGACCAAGATGGCCAGCAGTTAGAGGCCTGGGTAACCAAGCAACCGAGCTGAAAGCAGGAAGATAAGGAAGTAATGTGACCATAGTGCAGCAGGGTACACTGACTCTGCTGTTTGCATATCTTCTCCTCACCCCCGCTCGAGCCCCCACTTGCCCACGCCGCAAAGAACCTCCACCTCCACCCCACCCCCTCATCCTCTTCTGCCTGCGTGCCCTCCCGGCTGAACTTGATCCAGTGAAAAATGCAGATGAGTTTTTGTTGCTCTTGACGTGTGATCTTTTTAAATGGGAGTTATGAGATTATCTGCCAGCTCCGGATGTATGATAATGGTGCTGTTACTGAGCTCATATTCAGGCTTTTGCACCTGGGTCACTCTCCTGCTCTGCCCTCAGAATGAGGTATTACCGTATTCAGGTAAATGTAAGAACTTAAAAAAACACTCATGAGCACAATCATTTGTCCCTTTAGTTCCGACTGAAACTAATGCGTCCCTGCTCTGCAGAAGATTGATCATTTGGGGCTCTTAACATCATGTTGTGCCCGGAGACCTTCGTGCGTCAGGTGCTTTGGCTAATAATTGATAGACTTGGAGAGGCGGCGTGTGGTGGGTTCACAGCTGGCTGGCTGCACTCCACAGTCCGCTCTTTAACCACTAAAAGCCTGTAAGCATGGTTAAGTGAAGATTATAGTTCAAATCTGGACATCTGACGCCATGAGTGCTCTGCTCGCCCTTTTCACATTTCTCGCTCTCACCCCCGCGGCCGCAAAGCCCAACGCTGGTCTGAAGACATGGGGACGTTTCAGTAAATTGCCCTATCCCGGTGACAAGGCTTTCCTCTACGATACCTTCCCCGGTGACTTCATATGGGCGGTGGGCACGGCGGCGTACCAGGTGGAGGGCGCGTTTGAGAAGGACGGCAAGGGGCTCTCCATTTGGGACACTTTTACGCGCGGTGGGAACCGGATGGCCACCGGGGACGTGGGCAGCGACAGCTATCACAACATCCACGCCGACGTCCGAGCCATCAGGCAGCTCGGGGTCAGCCACTACAGGTTCTCCCTGTCCTGGTCCAGGATATTTCCCAACGGCACCCGCGGGAGTTACAACGAAATCGGCACCAACTACTACCGGACGCTCCTCAAGAGGCTGAAGGAGAACCGCGTGGAGCCGGTGGTCACGCTCTACCACTGGGACCTGCCCGATCACCTCCAGCAGACCCTCGGCGGCTGGAGCAACCCGGAGCTTGTGGGGATTTTCAAGGACTACGCCGATTTCTGCTTCCAGACCTTCGGGGATGTTGTGAAGTATTGGATCACCATTGATAACCCGTTTGTGGTGGCGCGCCACGGGTATGGCACCGGAGTGGTCGCTCCCGGGATAAAGAACGACCCTGATCTGCCGTTCCGGGTTGGACACAATCTGCTCAAGGTGAGTGTCAGGTAAAGGTTTGAAAAGATCACATTACATGTTTTTATTTAACCCGTTTTTTCTTTTTATTTGTCATCTCAGAAATATTTGTAACTATAATTTAGTGTTCATAAAAGTTAACACTTTACTTCAGCCCCACTTTAACATTAACAAGGAGTATATAAACATGTAATAAACGGTTTATTTTACACTATAATGTAGTGGTAGGAAGATTTGTGTGTTCATTAATGTATTTGTAACTCTAACTCCTCCTGTAGGTGGACACCTACAAGTGAGGGCTGGTATATGAACAACAATGAATTATAATAATATAACAGTTATAATAATTGAAAATATATGTTATTAGGAGAAGTCATAATTGTTGACAAATACTGTACATTTAAATTTCAATCTCCTTTTATGTGTATGACATCATTAAAGTGTGTTATAAACCGTTTATTAAATGTGTATGTAGTTTATATGCTAAAAGTAAAGCACTTAGGCAAAATGTCCCTTTCATATCTATAATATTCAATACTTTGTTGGATTATTATGACTGATTCATTAATGTGTATAGAGCATTATATTGTAGCTGGTGGAGCAATGACAAACTACTTTATAAAGTGTGTTACTGTATATAAAGCACAATAGATGTAAGATGAGTAAACAGTTACAATATTTCTCTGAAAATGTGTAAAAATAATTATAACCATAAAACTCAAATATTCAATTAAATTAAAGTAGGAAAAAGAAACTATATTTGAATACAGTAAATATACTTTACACTTAATCTTCATCTTTATCAGTCTTTTTTATTTTGGTGTGCAGACATGATATAAATTTGACTGATGGGTTTTCTTCATTTCATCCTTCTCACCTTTTGCCTTTTCCGTCCATCATCATTTAATTTCAACCATCCTCAACCTCTTCCTCTCCTTCCCCTCTGTCCACCCTTCATTTCTCTGTCTGTCTGTCTGTCTGTCCTCCAGGCTCATGCAGCTGCGTGGCATCTCTACGACCGCCACTACCGCCCCCGTCAGCAGGGCAAGCTGTCCATGGCTCTGGCCTCTCACTGGATCAAACCCAGTCGCACCCGTCTGGAGAGCCTGCGAGAGTGCCAGTGCTCCCTGGACCACGTCCTGGGCTGGTTCGCACGGCCGCTGTTCACAGACGGCGACTACCCTCCCTGCATGAAGGCGAGGCTGGGCTCGCGGCTGCCCACCTTCACACGGGAGGAGAGGGAGCAGGTGAGGGGAACGGCCGACTTCTTTGCCCTCTCTCACGGAGCCGCCCTGAGCTTCCAGCTCATCAACGACAGCCTGAAGTTTGGGCAGCAGGAGGATCTGGACCTGAGGATGCTGCTCTACTGGGTCAACGCTGAGTACGACAAGCCGCCCATCTTTGTGGTGCAGAGCGGTTGGTAGGTGTAGATGTTGTCTTGGTTGATCTGTACATCTATGATTTTTCTCGTGTGTTGCTCTGGTGTTTGCTGTGCTGAGGAACATCTAGTTCTCACTGCTGCTCAACACAGGTATGTTCTCGGCAATACCAAGACAGAAGACCCAAAACACATGTACTACCTCAAGAGGTTCATTGCAGAAGCACTAAAATGTGAGTAATGACACAGCACGAAGATTCAGAGTTTTCCCATTCCCGACACGAGCATGAATCATTTTACATGAAACTGAAACCTCCAGGCAGGAAGAGTATTGACTTAAATCTGTCTGTGTTTGCCATGCAGCGATTGTCATAGATGGAGTGAATGTTATTGGATACACAGCCTGGTCTCTGATCGATGGCTTCGAGTGGCACAGAGAATATGGGATACGGCGAGGACTTTACTATGTTGACTTCAACACTCCGGACATGAAGAGGGAGCCAAAGACGTCTGCCACCTTTTACAGGTAAATGACCGAGTGGTGATTTTGACAATGGATGAACTGTGCAGATATCAGTCAATTTTGACTGATACCCAAAACAATGTCGAGATCTCACCTGCAGAGAGAACAGATGCAGACGTCTTAAAAACCTCATTACTACTGATTCTAACTCTGTTTTCAAGTGTCTCTAGTCACTGAAGGAGCTGAGCTCAAACTCAAATGCAGCAGATATTTAGTTTTTAATAAACTCGTCCTTTCACTTAGTTTTTCCATTTTTCTACTGCAGGGGAATAATTGAAAGCTTCTCAGGGCTTTTTTGATAAAACTCTACATGTAATGTGCTGCTACCGTACAACCACAGAGATAGTTTTCTCTCTTAGCACAGCTCCTCCCAAGGTGACCGTCATTTCATTTCTCATTCCCAAAGGAACGTCATTCAGAGGAATGGTTTCCCAGAACTTCCAGAGAACAGACCAGCACAGGGAGTGTTCCCATGTGATTTCGCCTGGGGGGTATCTGCCAACTCAATACAGGTATATGTGTATTTATGTTGAAGACGGTGAGGGAGGTGTGTGTGTGTGTGTGTGTGTGTGTGTGCAGGCTCAAGTTGTGACACTTAGGGCAGATGTCTGATAATGAAAAACACTGCGAATACTTCCCTAGAAATAGAGGAAACTGTGAAAAGATTAACTATGTATTAACTTGGATTCACAGATTCATGGTGAACTTCACTAATATTTAGTCAAGTGTGTGTGTCATGAAATGTGCCTTGCTCATTTTTACACCAGCTTTGTGTGCAGTATATCATATATATTTAACTCATAGCTCTGCTGGACATTCTTAAGTCCTACTATTATTATTACTATTATTTTACTTTGATTGAGTGTTGTGAGAAAATATAAAAAGAGAGCAATTCCTCTCCTCCTTGACTGAGTTACATCACGTTCATGACATTAGTTCAAACTTGCAGTTTTCATGGTGAAAGTCCAGCTCAGAAACGGCCACGACGATGAACCCTCTCTTAATCATAAACCACATAACCTCACAGCGTCGGCGCTTCACAGCCCAGGGCCAACTGTTAACATCAATTTGCCCTATTTGGCCCATATTTGCATTTGTGTGTATGAGGTAAATGCAGTGTTAGAGGGTCACTAAGCACTTTTCTGTTTCTCTTCTTATCATAGGTGGAGACCATACCCAGCCAGTTCGCAGACCCCAGTGTTTACCTTTGGAATATCTCCAACAACGGAGCGCTGATGAAGCTGGAGGGCCTCAGTGCGCCGCCTTTACGCCGAACCACACACTGTGCTGACTACGCCTCCATCCGACAGCAAGTCCGTCTTCCTACCAGTCAAACACTTATTAGTTGAATAGCTTTTCTGACATATCAGACACATTCTGAACCCCACCTGTGTACCTTTTGATCCGTGATAAAGTTACAACATCGTTTATCATCATTAAATACAAATGTATTTCTTATCATCCTGAACTAAAGGTTAAGTAACTACAGTCAGTTAAGATACTACATTGGTTGAGATGTGCTGGTGAGAAAAAGGACATGCCTATCAAACGCAGTGTTCATGTGTTGGACGTCAGTGAGGGATCATGTCCTTGTCAAATAAGTAAATAGTAAATAAACAAAAATTACAATGAAAAAAACTTTGCTACACATTGATTTACTCAGTGTTTCCTAATATTTATATTACATATTTGTAAGATAATGAAAACGTCATTATAAAGTGGGTCATTGGATCTTCCACAGTCACAGTTTTTGCCTGTCAGTGACTCTGGTGGGTAACTTGGTACATATTTGTATTTTTGAAGGTACAAACTGTAGGGTTTGCAGAAAGGTTTACTGTTATGTGCTGATATAGGATTTTTGCTTTCATACTAAACATCTGTAAAGATTTTTATGTGTACAGTGTGTGTAATATTTAGAGTTGTGACATGTTTGTCTTCCTCCCTCTCTTAAGGTGGATGACATCCGGCAGGTGGGGGTGAACCACTTCCATTTCTCTCTGAACTGGTCGGCTCTTGTGCCCACGGGTGACGTGGCTCACCCTAACACCACTCTGCTGGGCTACTACCACTGCTTCACCCGTCAGCTGCTGCAGGCCAACGTCACGCCCGTTGTCACTCTGTGGCACCACACGCGCCAGCGCAGCAGCCTGCCGGCGCCGCTGGACACCGCCAACAAGTGGCTGAACAGGTCAGATATGATGATGATTAGGGGGTTTAAAGCTCTTTTATGATGGTTGGTACCTGGAGGGGGGAGAAAACCTCATCAGACACAAGCCGGCAGGAGAAACGGTCAAGGATGAAGCTCAAGGATGCTTCAGCAGGGCGAGGGTTTGATCTCTGAGGGGCTGGGGCCTTCTTTGTTCAGTTAAATAACACCCCACTATCTCATTACTCCTCCACAAGGGTCTGTTTCTTATTTAAATTTAAGTATAAAGTTATTTATATGAATGTTACAGAACTTATAAACATCAATCTGTGTCCGCTTATAGTTTATTACAGTTTATGACAAGTTACAGAATGGTCTGATGTAAAAGTAAGCGATGTTCCCAGGAGCAGTCTGTCTCTGTTGTCGTTAACATGAAGCCATCACTTGCTGCCGTGGTATCGTTTTTTCCTTTTCCTGTATGAAGAGTATTTCAGTAAAACTAACAATCTAATGTATTGGCATTTTCATCTTTATTGGCACAACATTTAGTGCTAGTGTTGTTACAATGGAAATCTGTCAGACCATATTTACATTACATGTAAGTGTAATGGTGCAACTAAACTGTTAGCAGGATCATCTAAGACAGGGGTGTCCAAAGTTTTTTTTAGTGAGGGCCAAATACAGAAAAATAAACAAAGGGCCGGGCCACACACTAGAGGTGACATATTGGCACATGAACACTGTGTGTATTTCTAATTCACCTATAATATGAAGAACATTGCACTCAGTGGGAGCAGTGATGCTGTCCTTTGGATTGAAGGATGGCTGACATGTCAGGAGAAAGTTTGGTGGTTGAGACACGAAGGACTTCACAGAGATGGCTATCAGTCATTCTGGTTCTCAGTCTGCTTTTGTTCTGATTTAACAGAGAAAATGTTTGTTCACATATGTATGTTGAGCCGAACAGGCTCATCATTCTTTTTGCGTGGCGTCTCATCAGAGGAAACTTGGCATTATCCAAACTCTGATAGAAGTCAGGGAGGGAGAGAAGCTGATGTTGACTCTTCAGAGAATCATCACATTGCATTTCAATCAGTTCTAACTGCAGACTCTCTTCCACTTCTTCTGCATCCACCAGGAAGGGGGTCAAGAACAGCTTGATTTGTTTTTCAATGACAGAAAAATCTTGGAAACGCTGGTTGAATCCCTTCACGAGAGATGCAATCACAGACACATATTTCTCCTTTTTAGCAGAAAGGTCGGTCTTTGGAAAAGCAGACTCGTAGTTGTGTCTCAAACAGGCGGAGCTTTACACAGAAGGCATTCATGTGCGCATACAGGTGTGGCACCAGCTGTTCTTTGCCTTGTAGGTTCTAGTTCAGTGTATTCAGATGATGAGTAAGATCAACTAAAAATGCCAGGTCTGCCAGCCACAGAGGATCGCTCAGTTCATGAAGAGGTCGGCCCTTCTCTTTCAAACACTGGTCGATTTCTGACCTCAGCAAATAAAACCGCTGCAGCACAGAGCCGCGGCTGAGCCAGCGCACATCAGAGTGGTAGAGTACATCCCCGTATTCAGCATCCACATCAGATAGGAAAGCTTGAAATTCTCTGTGGTACAGTCCTCTACCTCAAATTATGTTGACAGTTTTTACAACAGTGTTCATCACATCGCCCAGCTGGACAGTCTTGGCACACAGTGCTTCTTGGTGGATTATACAGTGCATCCTAACAGCCTCACCTCTGCTCTCTTTTACCTTGGCGCACACCATCGATGCCATTCCTTTGCGCTCGCCCGTCATGGCCGGAGCTCCATCCGTTGTTACTCCACAGAGCTTGTCCCATTTAAGCTCCATCTTTTCAACTGCCTCTGACACAGCTTCAAAAATATCTCTACCCGTCGTTGTGCCTTTTAGGCTCATCATATCAAGCAGCTCCTCTGTACAGCAAAAATTATCATCTAGTCCCCGCAAAAAAATTAACAGCTGCGCGGTGTCTGTGGCATCTGTGCTCTCATCGCATGCTATCGAGTAAAAATCAAAAGCACAAGCTTTGTCTCTCAGCTGAAGTTTCAAGTTAGCTGACAAGTCCTCGATTCTCCGCACCACTGTATTTCTGGATAAGCTCACGTTGTTGAAATCCTGCACTTTTTCCGGGCACATTATTTCTGTGACTTTCATGAGGCACTGCTTTATGAAATCACCGTCTGAGAACGGTTTGCCGTGCTGGGCAATAAGTTTAGCGACTTCATAGCTTGCTGTTGTGGCGTTTTCCTGTATTTTGTTAGCACGAAAAAAAAACTGTTGTTGAGCTTGCAGGCTAGCTGCCATTTGCTTGACTTTCTGTATTCGTTCGGCACCGGTGTACAATGTGTAGCTCTGATGTTTGGTCTCATAGTGCCGACGGACATTATACTCTTTCATCACAGCAACATCTTCATTGCAAATCAAACAGACACACTTTCCGTTGATTTCTTTGAAGAAATATTCATTTTCCCACCGTGTTTGAAATCTTCTTCACTCACTTGCTATTTTGCGTTTCTTCGGTGCCGCTATTTCTGGTGACTCGCGGTAAAAGTTTTTCTTTGCTTAATTTTGTTTAGTGGAGAAGCACCGTTTCCGTGGCTGGCTCCATCTAGTGTTGAAACTGAGAAGTGCAACAGAGTTGAGCTCAAGCTTCTTGTGCGGGCCATATTCAATTATATTTTCAGAATTTGCTGCGGGCCAATAAAAACTGGACCGCGGGCCGCAGTTGGCCCGCGGGCGGTAGTTTGGACACCCCCTGATCTAAGATGTTCATCATCACATGTAGGCGTGTGACTGTGTGTGGGGGTAACAGTGTTGTGTAATGTATGATGACTTAATACTAGGGCTGCAAACTAATGAATATTTTCATCAATAATTCATCTCAGTAATATTCTTTCTTTTGACTGAGTTAACTTTTGTTGTTTGTTGTCAGAAAATCATGAAAATGCTCATGACAGTTTCCCAAACAGTTTGTATTGTTTGTTCAAAACCCCAAAGATATTCAGTCTAATATCATAAAAGCACATTTGAGAAGCCACAGTCCCTGGATTTTTGGTATTTTGGCCTAAAGAAAATCTGACCAACAATTGATCAATTATCACAATAGTTAATTTTCTGTTGATTGATCCATCGATTAATCGACTAATCTTTTCAGCGCTACTGTAAACATTAAAGCATGTGACTGATGCAGAGTGTCACATATGATGCATCTTGGAGCGTAAAGAAAATTTCCACACTTGACTTCTCTCTTTCAGGGCGACTCCAGAGGCGTTCGCAGACTATGCCAGACTTTGCTACAGAGAACTGGGTGCTCACGTGAAAATGTGGATCACCCTGAACGAGCCCAACGACGAGATGGTGAGCTACCAGGAGGGTCATCAGATGCTGCGGGCGCACGCGCTGGCCTGGCTCGCTTACGACCGCGAGTTCAGACACGCGCAGGGAGGACAGGTCGGTTAGAGCTGCAGCGTCGAGGGCTTTCCTCTTCAGCTTTATTAAAAAGTTTTCATTATTTTATTTTTATTGTGAGATGTTTGGTGTTGTGTCTCAGGTGTCTCTGGCTCTGCACATGGACTGGGTGGAACCGGCCTTCTCATTCAGCCGTGAAGACGTGGAACCAGCTAAAAGGGTTTTAGACTTCCGCGTCGGCTGGTTCGCAGAGCCGATCTTCGGCAGCGGGGACTATCCTCTGGGAATGAGGAGCTGGCTCCGTCAGCTCAACTCACTTGAGTACAAAACATTTATACTTCATGCAGCACAGTTACTTTGTGAGCTATTGAACAAATATAGCTGTTTACAGTCGCAATGAAGACACATTAACAGATGATGTAGCTCCTGTAATTTGATGTGTTGGTGTATTTCTGGTTATAATTATATTATTAACAGGATACTGGGATTATTCAAAGGTGTAAGTGGGATATCAGTAAGGGATACAATGCAATTTTATGTGATGGACAGGATGGGACAATCTATGTTTGTATTGGTTAGCATTTTCAGCGATGTTGCAGCATGGCTCTATGGATGGTCTATCAGTCGATCCAGACGCAAACATCTCAATAACTTTCAGAGGGATTGACATTCATGATCTCCAGAGGATGAATATCTCTGAAGATCCTGACTTTTTCATCTAATGTCACTGTGAGGTTTACATTTGTAGTTTTCAGTGAAATAGATTTTTTTTTAAAAACTCTGGATGTACTGTCATGAAATTTGACATTCATGATCCTCTCAGGAAAAGACATCACATTTGTGATTTTTGTGCAGCTGACTCAAATTTCAAAGCTTTCAGTGAGGAGCACTTCCTGCTCTCACCTGCCATGACTTCCTCCAAATGTTCACTGCAGTAGATTATTTATGATCTAAGTCTTCTTTTTCAACCGTGCCCTGAATTAAAACTTAATAGGTTCCGGGATGGTTGGAAATCAGTTTGGAAGCCTATGAAAGCTTTGTCATTAATATTAATCTAAACTAATAACTTGTACTTTTTAAATACTACTGTTATATCATCACAAATATAAAAGGACATCTGTTCCGTGTATGTTTCCACAGCTTGCCAGTCTTCAACGAGGAGGACAAACAGCTGGTCAAAGGGACGTACGACTTCTTTGCCATCAGTCACTTCAGTACCAAGTTGGTGACACATGCCAAGGAAGACTCGTAAGAAATTATCAGGGTTTTTTTTTGCCTTCATTTTGATGGTGACACAGAACATACACCCGATGTAGTGATACAAGGCATGAGATTACAACCCATAATAAGCTTGTGTATCATCTCCACGTCTGCAGGTACACCTACACAGCAATGCTAGAGGTCCAACACATGATCGACACCACGTGGATCATGTCCCCGAGGCCTGTTGTGCCCTGGGGCCTGAGGAAAGCCCTCAACTGGGTGAGAGTGGAGGGGTCTGAGTCACTGTTTATTTGGAGGCAGATTCTGATACGGACCTGACTCATGGGTGCTGACCTAATTATCCACAGTAAAAGCAGTAAACAGACCTAGGCAAACACACATAATTCTACCGTGCAAGTGCAACCTTAATGACCACACAGATATATTTTAAAGTTTCCATCTACTCAAAAATGTGTTTTGCTTATTGATTCTTCACGTGGATGTTTGCCCTTCACTGTGCAGAATGCTGTATGTGCACAATATGTAAATTCCCAGTACAAATACAATGAGAATGGGCTTTTCAGTGAGAAATGTTTGCAGTGAACAATATTTGTATATTCATAGAATCTGGATTTTTCAATGAGAGAGAAGCTCTAGCTTTAAAAATATATTTTAAACCAGGTTATTGTTTTAATGGAAACAGACAAGCTATTATTCAAAATAGAGTATTTTCAAATGTCTTCAAAGATTCCTGGAGGTGATCTGATAACAGTGACATTACTCCTTTGCTGTGTAAGGTGAAGGAACACTACTGTGACGTACCTGTCTATGTGATGGCTAATGGAGTCCAGGAAGACCCAGCCCGCTTCAAAGACAGCCTAAGAGTCTACTACTTGTACAACTACATAAATGAGGCGCTGAAAGGTGAGAACATAAACACACACAATACAATGCACCTTGGCAGCTGTGTATTGATATTACTGCGTTTGTATACTGAGTGATTAATCCTTCAGGGGTGACTGAAGCTTTCCTCCTTTCTGGTCAACAACTTTTAAATACAAAGCCTCTGCCGAGCTTAAATATTAGACAAGTCACTGACCTCTGAGTAGTCAGCTGACTCAGAACACACACATATGCGCACAAAAATATCAACAGAGATACACGCTCTACACTGAATTGTTGAGTCAAGGTTGCTCGCTATCGAGTTACCTGTCCTTGTAAAGTTTATTGGGTTTCACTCAGTGAAGACCTCGGCTCACACTCTGAAACCTTGCAGTGTCACACTACGTTGTGCAAGTTGTCCTTTTATTTTATGTTGTAATGTGCTTTGTCACCACTGAGTGGCAACCATCCACAGAGTTGTAATCCCAATCACAGCAAAAAAAATGTGTATACATTTTTGTGTATTTATGGTGAGAGGAAGGCAGGAAAACAAATACGATGAAAAAGGACGTAAATCTGTTATAATACACAGGACATCTAATTATTGTGTAATCCCAGGTTAAACATGATTGAGTGTGACACAATTTTCAGTCGTATTAAAAAATGATGTTATGATTATGAGAAATATTTTTATTTATGGGCTTATAAAAAAAATGGTAAAAGTTTTACCTTTTCTTCCACTGCCGCACGTCTCCCACCACCTCACCCTCACATGCACAAGTAAATGAAAATGAATATTGATTGGACATCTCACATGATCAGTCCTTCCTCCTCCCTCCTCAGCGTACACTCTGGACGGAGTAAACCTGAAGGGTTACTTTGCCTACGCCCTGAGCGACCAAAGGGACCCGGGGTTTGGCTTGTACGGCCAAGTCCACGAAGAAGTCATCGTCAAGGCCTCGCTCTCCAACTATCACAACATCATCCAGCACAACGGCTTTCCCATTCTGGGAGCCGCGCCCCAGCAGTGTCCCAGCTTCCCTCAACCCTGCCTGGGCTGCCACGTGCTGGTGAAGAGGCCTGTGGTGGGCTTCCTGACTCTTGTGGGTTCAGGCGTGCTGATCACCCTGGGCCTCATCATCTACTACACAGCTAAGAGACACAAGGAGTGTTACTGATGATTGTGACTGTAGGATTTGTGATTTTTGAATGACTCTCAAGAAAAGAAACTGAGCTTGTTCAGCGGTGTAGAGTTCATGTCAACTTTTAATTATACTACTTGTTTGACTTGATGTTAAATGACATCTGAAGTTAAGTGCATTTTTGGTGTTACAGCTTTTATTAAATGTTATGTAAAGTTGGTGTAAATTTGTTACAAAGCTGCTAGGCACCTCTAACAGCTGATGGTGATATTTTTCGATTATCTTTTTAAGATTCAACAGCATCTCCAGTTGTTTTTAGAATATTGTGTAATGACAACCATGGAAAAGCAACTTTATACATGGCTTAATGTCCAGACTTAACTCCTCTTCCACCCCAGCTCTAAGACAAACTTAGGTAAACACTGCAAGAAAAAGGGACTATGAAGTACGATGAATCACTAAGGAAGCTCCACAGAAGACTCACAGGATCAAGAGGTCTGACAGTCAACGACACACCAGATTCTCTAATTCTTCCTCTAAATAGTCAAAGTTCAGGTACAATGCATCAGTCACATCAACATTTAATATAATGGGGGAAAAAAACAAGTAACTTATCAATTAAGTTTGGACACACTTGTTGTGAAGCCTACATCACAGAAGAGACTCCTCAAAACTGCTTCTGAGAGTTTGTGCTGTTCAGAAAGTCAAGCATCACCCATTAGGGGTTTTCCGTTTTTTGAGACCCTTTGCACTCCACCATGCTGCCAACGTCATTTCCCCACAGAATCTACAGAAGTTATCCAGAGGAAGAAACCTGTGGAAGGTACATTTTACAGCTGAAATCATGTTTTCTAATAACGTGTTATTCAGAATAGTTTGTGCAGTTTTGTGACTGGAATGAACATTTGTTTATCTGTTGTTACTGCTCAGCTGACAATAAATCTGCTTAAACAAATTGAAGACATAACACAATATTAGAACATTTTCATGATCTATAATACCTAACAGCATTTATCATCAAGTTCATCATGAAGGTTGCAGGAGGGATGGTCAATGAGGCTGGTGTGTGATTTGAACAGTAAGTGTTACAGAAGTCTGTTTTCGGTAATAACATCCACGTTTGGTCAAATCCATAGAGCAACACCAGACTTTTTACATGTTTTAAACAAAGTATTTTATTGTAATCTTCTGATTTAGATTTTTAGGAAAACATCTCTCGTCCTGCTGAAGTCACTATCAAAGCTGCTCTGTTTGGATTAAGTATTTTACGCCACTAGAGTGACAGTTCAAGGTTTACAATCTGTACAGTGCTGAGGTTTTGGGTCACAATCCATGGCACAAAGCCACGAACTGTCAGACTATCAAGATTCATTCTGGGTCACCACAATGCGTTACAGAATACACATGTCAATCTGTATAATGTCCACCACAGACAGTCTTGTTGGGGCAAAGATATCAGGAAATCAATGATGGTTGTTGAACTCCTGCCAAGAAAAGTTTGTGTATTTAAGTCCATTCAAAGTCAAAACATCATGGCATCCAGACCATCCTCCATGAACTTCTTGTAGATGGCCATGAACTTGGCGGTGAATGCCTCCAGGTGGTAGATAGCTTTGTTGCCCATCTGCAGCCTGTGTTCGTAGTAAGCTGCCATGTGGGCCACCTCTGTCTTCAGATGGCCATCGCAGTTACTCAGCAACTCTGTCACCAGTCCCTGTTAAGAGGATTGGACATGGGAAATTAATACTTATTACTTTAAAACTGTTTCAACACTTTGATGGGAGGGGAGGTGAACGTTACCTTCATAATGATCTCAGGGGGAATGCAGTGGGTCAGCAGCTCGTACAGCCTGGCCCGAACCTCCATCAACCTGGAACAAAGACAGACAGCGATTCAAGTCTCATTAACTTCCTTCAGTCTACCAGAACCAACTAACCCTCTCCTCTCTCACTCTTTGCCTCCTACCTCTGAGGGCTCTGCTGGCTGACAATGGCATTAGCTGTTTCTCTTAGGTACACCTCCCAGTCTGTCTCTGGGACGTCTTGGTCCACTGAGAACGGATACCTGGAAAAGATGAACACAGGCTGTGTGAAAAACCTTTCATTTAGATTCCACAGATAATGCTGTGGACAAATGAAAAGTTTTGTGAAAACTTACTGCTGCACTCTGCAGGCCTCACACATCAGAAGAGCTTTGCGGAGGTTGCGACCAGACTTCTCACTGATTTGCTTGGCCAGCTCAGGTGGGAGGAGTAAACCTTCCTTTTTACAGACTGCTGTCAGAACATTACAGACCTGGAAAACAGGTAAAACACAAAAAGGTGTAAATGTCCTGATAACGTCTTGGCATTTTATGAACCCTAATATGCTACTTTCAGATAATAATTCACTACAATCTAAACCGCATCATCTCCATCTTACCTCTTCAGTGCTCGGCAGAGGAACTCTGATAGCCAGACAACGGCTCCGAATTGGCCCTATGACTCTGGAGGTGGAGTTAGAGCAGAGGATGAGGCGGCAGGTGCCCATGTATTTTTCCATCGTCCGACGCAAAGCATGCTGGGCATCCTTTGTGAGTCTGTCCACCTCTGTTAGCAACACCACTGAGAACAAAAGTGTGCAAATTTACTACAAGAGTGACAGTCTGATGTTATAGCTCCACAGAGCCAGAGGGTGGCATCAGGGAGAAGTAGCTCACAGAGGAAGGATGAGCATGGGCCAGCATTCACAAGTTAAAAGGCACAAAGTCTCTTCTACCTTTAAACTCTCTCTGGGTGCTGGATTGGATCTGCTGAGACTGAGCCACAGTTTTAATCAGCTCTTGAATCACCACACGGTCCTGGTTTCCTGCGTCACTGTGCGACATAGAACAGAAATACTTAAATCTCATAATGTGCAATAGTTACTGTCAAATGTAGTGGAGTATAAAGTAGGAGAAAATAGGGAAATACTCAAATGAGGCACAAGTAAACTTAATTTTTAAATTCTCAAAAAAGGTACCTCGCATTGACTTCCAGGTGGTAGTTGCTGGCGATTGTGTTGATCTCAATTTTCTTCTTTGAAGGAGCCTGCAGTCAAAAAAACCAACAAAATAAAACAAATGCACCTGAGCCTTCATCAGAAAATTTAATAATGATTCGTGAAGACAGAGTATGATCTGACCACTATAGATGTGTGCATGCGAGTCGTTTATTGTAAGGGCTCTGTTAGTGACTGCATTTCATTATTTCCCCTCTCACCACGATGGTCTGGTGCTCTATGCGGAGCTTCTCCACTCCGGCTCCATACAGCTCCCTCAGCAGACACATGATGCGGGTCTTCTTCCCTGCGCCTGATGGACCGTACACCAGCAGGTGTGGGAAGTCGCCACATTGAACCTGAAACACACATTTACAAAGAAGATGTTTGTTCTTTGAAATCGGTTTACCTAGAATAGACCGGACTATGATATGTCTTTTAAAAAAGAGTGGACAGAATAAACAGATTACTCCTTGTTCAAGACTCTGACTGATTCAGTTCAAAGACCTTCTGATGATGTTTATGAATCCAGAGGAAGTTAAGTTTGCACTGAGAGGCTCTGCTAAAGTTGTAATCCCTGTTATCAATACCTTCATAATATTAAGAGTATTCACAACCCTCCTTGCTATTCATGACCCTTCATGGATTAAAGTGTTGCTAACTTCCCTTACACATTCACCATATCTCCTCATAGTGTTGTAAACGCTCTCAGTTACGTGTCATTAGGCATTTGTTTTAATGGTTAACAACATTATGTTGATAAAACTGGGGAAAAGGCAACGTTAAAGCAGCAACGACAGGCAGTCACATGAAGTATTTAGCAAGTCACGTTGACGTCATACACTCAAGAAGGTAGCTTAACTCGGTGCAAATTATATAACATGCAAATGACCGACTTTAACCAAGTTCTTAACTACTGACCAGCACATACTACACTTGTTGGTTTCGGCCTGTGCAGCTACTGGGCTTCATGCTAATGCTCGCCTGAACACGGTGAGTTTACCGGAGGTTTGTTTCTCCTCTTACCAGGTTTTTCAACTGGGCCGCTTGGTCTTTATGGTAGTCGAGTTTCCCGAGGGAAGTCGGTCGATATTTGTCCACCCACAAACTCATTGTGTTATGAATTTAGTGTCTGTTGATGCCCGTGTAGAGAGCTTAAAGCCTGTCGCTAGCTGCTGCTCTCCCGCGAAATGTTGTTATTCAGGCATAAACCGCGCCGCCGTTTGTTTCCGAGCTACGGAGAATCGAAGGGCTCAAAAAGGCTGCAGGCGCGTGGTAAATACACAATACGGAAATGGTGCCCTACATTATATGGTAGTGAGATGATTTACTCTGACAGCCAAAACACAACCACTAAGGAAAATTAAAGGCAACAACTTTATTATTATTTTTTTTAAATGATCTTTTATAAGAAGAATGCCAAAAGTCACCGATGCCTGCTTCTCAAATGTGAATATTTGCAAGTGTAGCAGGGATGTCAGCGGGACTCCATGCAGAGCTAAGTGTCAGGCCTATTGACAATGGAAATAATTATTGGCTGTAGCCTTACAACCCATTAACTGTTGCACATTATATTTCTGTTGACTTAGAAATCGATTAATCAACTATGATCAGTGCAGCTTTACTCCAAATCATTTTTATTGCTCAGTGCTGTGCATGTATCTATGCAATACACAAACAGATGACATCAATGATTGGCTTCTGTTGTTGTTATGTGCCGGTGTAAGTATAGGCTTGTGTGTAAACATCTCAGGATGAACAGTATCCTGTTAGTAGAAAGCCCAGGGGAAGGTTTTCACAGAGGTCCAGCACAGGTCAACAGAGGCCCACTAGCAGGTTAATCTTCCTATATCCTATATGGAATTGGAAAGATAACATCTTTTCTTTATTGCTGTGGATTTGTAGGTGTTTACACGGCTACAGTGAAACAGTCTGTTGCCACCAAGGAATGTGAGACAGTTAATCCCATGCCACAGAAACAAAAGCTCACAATGTCACCAAGCTGTCTTGCCATGATATAATGAGAAAGTATGAGCTGGTAATGCTAAACGTGTTGCTTTTTGTACAGAGGTATTATTAAACGCCCTTATTTTATGGTCCCCATCTGGTTAACCCATTTGTTTATCCAACAGTCTGATCTAGGGCCGAGCAAAAGAAGGAAAAAAAGTAAAAACTTTACCCTGAATCCATTCAGGCTCTCATGCAAAAAACAAATAGGAAATTATTTGATCCGGTCATTCAATTTTTCCTCCCCTACCAGCCAAGAAGGTGGAGAATTTTAAATCCAAGTTTTCTGGTATGCAGTGATAGAGTTAGAAAGTGAATTTTTCTTTGCTTATCTCCCTCCATGCACATTAATGTTTGTTGTCAAAATGAGGTTTTATTGTCTTTCATATTTTACACAGTATCTACAGTACACACTGCCAAGATAACACAGCTTACATAATCAGTGTGGATGTATTAGTGTGTTTTTTAATCTGCAGCTAGTCTTCATAAAACTTTTAATGTGCTTTCTCCCAGAGGAATTGATTTGTAGTTTTAAAAAGGGCCCAAGCTGTTATAGACACAGTTGTTTTGCTGGTTTTTTACTGTATCTACCTGTCAAATCTCACCTCGTCTTCCTCTCTCGTCTTTATCTTTGCCCTGCTTTTCTCCAGCCTGACCCAGGTAACTATACGTCTCCATGACAGGAATGTTATATATGGAGGAGCATGTCTCAGCAGGTTGGCGTTGCTTGTATTGAAATGTTTGAGTAAAATTAAGATGCATCCATCATCACTGCAATGTAGGACAGTGTAACATCTGAGGGGCGGTGGGTGAAGTTTATCAAGTTCCTGCAGGAAAGATGATTTATGAAGCTCATACATAATGTATCAGTTTGGCTCATGAATTGTGTGTTTTTATGAATTGGCAGCCTCATAGTTCAACTATTGTTGATGCTGCATGGTTTAACAGTAATTTGTATTTCACATACAGGGGAGGAAAGGTATTTTACAGGGTCAGTTCACCCAAGAACATAGTGATACTTTCAATGGCATTTGGTTTGTGGTCTTTTTGTTCCCTAAACTCAATATGAAAAACATTTGGACAGTCATAAACCACAGATGTTGTTGTGAAACTGTCCATCTCCAAGGAGAGATCTTTAAATATCATCTTGTTATACTGAGACTGCTGCAAACTTACTGTACCATTGCTGAGCCCCTTTGTGTTTAGATGAATTATATCCAATATATTTATTCTCAGCAAATCCGTCTGAAGCTTTTTAGGTACTTTGATGTCACTTGGAAAAAGTTTTATTGTGTTTGTGTGTGAAGAGACATCACAGAAAGCAGAAATACTGCACTCTTAACTCTTATTCCACCTTGACCAGATCTCTTCTCCCCAAGACCTTGAAGGTCAAACACGCCTCAACAGGCAGAATCATCCTCAGTGTTAACGTACAAATAGCAGGTCTTTACTCCTGACCAAAGACATTCCCTCAGAAACATGAAATTCAATGTTTGCTGGCAAACTTGAGGAATTCCACAGTCCGTCGACAGCTTTGTAAGGACCATAAGTCATTTCGTGTTGATTAAGGCTCACACACGGCTTTGCTGTAGTTACAGAAAGCATGAAATGAGAGTTTTACAGAGGATAAGAGCAAGTTTAAAGCATTACCTCATGTGTTGTCAAGGAATGTGCTTCCAAGGTGAAAAACCCTTTGCCTCGAGCCATATTATACAGCAATGATTGAAAAGGAGGAATGGGGTGGGCGAAAGCTGCACGACAGACCTCAAGCCTTTTAATCAAAGTCCGTAAGACTAATGTACGTGCAGCTATTTAATCTGGTTCATCACTTCCACAACAGAATGTTGTATCTGCTTTGACTGCATCTATTTTTCTCTCTTACACATATGCTTGCATTTTCATGGAAATTAACACTCTTACTCCATGCACGTACACACACACACACACACACACACGCACACATATCCACACATACACACACACGCACACGCACATATAGCACAAACACCTGCCTGTGGAGCTCCCTGTTTTCTTGCTGAGGTAATGTAGGAGGGAAAAGCATTCCTCAGCCCTTTCTTCTTCTCTCCTCCCCTCACAGCATTTCATGTCTTTTCAGACATAAACTCACTCTTTCTGTCTTATCTGTGTCATGCAGCTTACAAGCACTGAATCGCCTCAGCTGGATATTTGTGTTCCCTCTCGCTTTCTTCAGGCTGCTGAGCTGGATGTGTTCTCGGATGATACAGCTTCTGTACAAAAACATCTGGTATGTTGAAATATGAATTCTGTGTTTCTTTAAAACTTCCTATAGAATATTTTTTATCAAGAAAATGTTCAACATGACAAATGCCCCTTTATGTTAATTAAATAATTATTGGCATTAATTGAATAACAGTTACCATGTGACTGTACAGTAATATTTCTCCACAGACCGGCTGACACATGGCCTGGGAACAAACATCTCTTTGTTTGCGAGTGTGTACTATGAAGCTCTTGTAGGAAAGGACTCGTATGTTTTTTACACACACATGCTGTCTGAGCTGCAGAGTTATAGAATTTTCCAGGATTTTAAAACCCACCACTGTGTGTTTGAACGACAAAGAAAACATGTCAGGCAAGGAAAGGGTGTGTTGGCTGTGGCCAAAAATATCCACCAGGAAAAAACAATGTGTTTGAGCAAAATGCATTTTGTCAAAAAAAAAAAAACTGTGACAGCTACAGAGTGGTGCGCTGTGCGGTTGTTATGAAGACGAACTTTGTTGACTTTGGCATGAGCCAATCACATTGACATTTGTGGTTTTTCTGGCCCAAAAAATTATATACAGTACAAACTAAACCATCACTATTTCAAAATAATGGAAAAATTACAATTAAGATTACATTACATTAAAATCATTAAAAACATTTTTCATTTATGTTTTGCATCATAAATATATTTTTCTTTACAATTTATACTTTATACTTTAGCAAATTCAGTATAATGAGCTATTTTTTTTTTTTACAAATTTATTTTAAACTTTACTGCATCTAACGGCAGTAGAGTTGAAACCCTGCAGTAGATTGTTAAACTGGAGTACAGAGCCACATCTCACTGCCCAGAGGTCTATATGTTTAGAGACAAGAATGATTGATTTAATGGATAGATAAATCTGCCTAAGCAGTAATTTAATCCTTCTTAAGCAACACACTTGAATCCAGGCTATTTACCCACTTACCACGAACATATGACACTGGATTATACATGCATATATTCTTTAGTGTGCATGTGTGAACATGAATCAATTTGTCCAAATTTACATTCGGTCTCTTTCTGTCTCTCCTTCTCACTCCAGCTCAGACATCAAAGGAATTTTCCGGGGGATTCAAATATGGGCCAAAGTGTAAAATATTAACCACTCATAGCTTCATTTTAGCAACTGCCTGATTGGTCAATTCATCAGGTTCAACATTAGCAATACAGAAAAGAACTTACGGATGAGGACTGGTTCCCTCGTAATGCATGAAGGCCCAGTAGCTGCACTGCCTGTTCAGCAGCAGCCTGACAGGCATATTTACCCCCAGGCTGTGGGTGTCCCTCTGGATGACCTGCAAGGTCAAGTTCCCCTCCTGATCCAAAGCTCCAACAACCACAGAGGAACCATGTCTGAACCTGTTCCTCTGCTAAGATGCGCTTTAGATCCTGTGGCCCGTCATGCTCAAAGATGGACGGAGCTGGAGACGGACAGCTGCTCCTCTTGTGATACAACTAAGCCTGATTTCAAGCAGAATGGACACTGTGGAAGCAGCCAGAGCTCAGACAAGGCTCCTGGAAGAGGTCAGGACATGGAGGTGTCACAGGGTGACGGAGCTGCTGTTGGCAGTAAATCTCAGATGGAGGCACATTGTGGAGCCACACTACCTCAGCAACAAGAAGGGAGCCCCAATGAGACCTCCTGTCCTGATGAGTTGCTTCCTGCCTCTTTACCAGCTCTGGATAAAAGTAGCCAAAGCCATCTGCCAGCATCTGTGGATGCATCAGAGGACTGCTCATTGGATCTGCTCAGAATAGTAAAGCACCACCCGAGCGCCATTGTGTTCTGCGATTATAAAAACCAGGCGAGCTTTGCCAGTGGCAGCTCTGATGGTGGGGAGTCCTCCTCATCCAACACTGAAGAGGGAGAGGGAGAGGATGACGATGATGATGAGGATGAGGATGATGTTTTTCAGGAGACATTACAATATAAGGAATTCCTGGTCAGCCGTCGCCGTAGGAACTTGAACAGGAACAGGAAGTGCTTGAGGAAGAGACAGGATGCCCAGCCTAACAGCTCTGCTGCATCTGGCTGGCAAAAGCCCACCGACAAGGGCAAACAGGAGTTCACAGGTAGCCAGGAGGAAGAGGAGAACAATGGCAAACAGGTAAGAAAAACAAGACAGGAGTAGTGTGATAACACAGACAAAGAAGTCTTATTCATTGTGTAGAACTGCCAGGCAAAGCACTTAAGTGGCTGCATGTCTGTGTTACAGATTGGCCGGTTTCACAGCTGGACATCTGTCTTGTCATTGTAGGAAAAGCACAGGTCTTTACATTAATGATTCAGGTTTCCCAGTAAGCCATGACGGTGTGAGCCAGCAGCACGCTCAATATCAGTGATTTTATTATTGACACCTGTGCTTTTCTCACTGCCACATGCCAAGTGTGTAAAATAAAATCCAATTCTGCAAAACCCTTCCTGCACCACCAGAGGGCAGCAATGTCAAATTGTTTCATTTGTTTTGATCAGCATGAGCTTGTTGTGAAGGTTTTTTTCTACTATCTACTGAATAGCAGATGGTCTCCAAATACCAGATCACAGCTATGACATCTTTGTTGAAATGAATTTACCCGACTTAGCAGGATATTTTTCCTTTTTGCAGACATGGTCACAATGTCCCTGGTTCTGACTGGGCATCTCATAATTATCCCATTCTCATCTTCTCCTCATGTTTCCTGTATGTCTCTACTGTTGGTCTGTTGCAGCAGCTGCAAATCTGGTGCAGAGACACCCTCTTGTTTTCTTACATAATACATATTATGCTGCTAAATGTGGAGATAATAGCTTCAGTATCATTTGAATTATTTGCTATATGAGTAAACTGAGTGTTTATATGTTGAAAGAAAAGCAGTACCTGAACAAGAAGGAATATTTTGGCAGAGATACCCTCAATCATAAATTCCTCTCATTTTTTTTTTCTCCTGGCCCACGCTGGTATCTCCACCTCCCAGCATGCACTTCACCATCGGGCATCGTTTAGTCTGAGCGTGCCCCCTGACTGTGTTCTCACACCTGTCAGTGCAGCCCTCAGCCTCTGGCACGTTCCCATAACGGTCCTCTGGCACTCTGCACACTGTTCTCCCTCTCCTTGGACTGAAATGAAAGGATTTGTTCTCCCCGTGCTCCTTTTGTGATGTCGTTCTCAGAGTTTGACCAAGTAGCTTTTAAAGTCACTTATGGACAGGCTTAGGCCAATGCTCATTTGAATACCTGTTAAGTCAAAGAGGCCCCTTTGTGCCTCCGCATTCTTGGAATATCTTGGCTCGGGCACTTTCGTCACACTCCTCGATGTGGGTTAACAACTTTGCCAAATGAAATAATTTGAGGAATTTGGAGTAAGGAACAAGTTATTAAACAGCATTTAAAGTGAAATGAGGCTTAGGATCTTGGCTGTACTGCTAGAGTCTCATCTCATGACAGTTTCTCGGTCATGTCCCAGATCTGTAGCTTTCAGCCCTGCTCACTGGGCGTTTGGCCACATTACTGTAAAACCAAGTCAGCTTGTCATCAAGTTAAAAAAAAATGTTACAGAAAATAGATTTTTTTTTTTCTTACTTGAGTATGATATGTTATTATAGATGAATAAAGGCATGACTAGTGCATCTTAAAGGGTTATCCTCTTATTTCCATGTGATGTGGTATAGTTAGCCTCATAACAGGAATGTGCCACATGATTCTCTGGATTTGGAAATCATCAGAATTAGTTATACATATTTTGGCAAATGTCTATTATATATTCGCAGCTTTAAAACGGTAGTACGACTGGAGAATTCCTGTTTTGATTACATGTTTAAATCCATTTGATGATTGTGTTTGAGGTTCTGGAGGCAGATAACAGCTAACTCTCAAATGACAGAATAGAGTATTGAGTGGGAGCTGGTTTAATCCTGCTTCAGACTTGGACCAGGTTGATGATTTGATTTGTCAGTTTCAGTTCTTACCTATAGTCTTGACCGCCTTTGAACTTGGTCTTTAATATGTCTTGGACTGGACTTAACGGTCCCATATAGTATAAAGTGAGATGTCCATGTCTTTTTGGTTATAAAGCAGGTCTATGTTCTATATTAATACTGTGAAAGTATAGTGCTCAGTCTACAGAGAAATGCACGCAGCTTGTATTCAGAAACAGAGCCTTAAAATTAGCCGTCTGGACTTTTGTAAATTTGTGATGTCACAACAAAGCAGTCAATGCCCTCAGTCATGTCCCAAGCTCAGCCCATCCAGCCCCACCATCCAACTTCGCAGGATTTGGTTTGTCTTGAGCGTTTACCTGAAATCTGCTATATTTTTATTTATTCACTCAGAAAACAGTCGGCCAATCAGAGAGCCTCTCCTCCGATTGGCTCGCCGACCTGTTACTATAGAGCTCCAGAGAAAAGCCTGAGAGAGGAGATGTAAAACTACATTGAGATGGTCTTTGGTTCTTAAAACGACAAATATATCTTCTTTCTTATGGATCAACACTTCAAATAAAACACAGGGAAAGTGTAAAATATGGGACCTTTAAATGGTGCTGACAGTGGCTGCTGCTGCTTTCAAGATCACAGAAAGATACAAAGAGTGAGAATACTGAGTAAATTATTTCACCTGGATTCAGCTGAAGGAAAAACTTCTACACATATTCTTTTACATGTTTCTTCTCCTCTGTAGAACAAGATGTCAATGTAATTATTAGTTTCACTTCAGAGCACTAATAGACTGAGGGTACACTTCTTTAGCTATTCATACTGAGATGCATCACGATAATAGGCGCCCCAGCCTGTCCAAGACACTTCAGACAAATAATGAAATGCTCTTGAAGCGTAGATACAGTGATGCATTAAGAGCTCTATCCTCTGTAAACACTTTAGACTGAAGCCTATTAACATTTCATGAACTTTGAGAGCACTGTGCTGTCAAAAGTGAATGTGTGCAAGTGTGTATCTGTGTGTGTACGCAGTGGTGTGCATTTGTGTTCACATTTGCACATTTACTTGCAGCTCTCTCTCTCTCTCTCTCTCTCTCTCTGTGTGTATTTGCGAGTGTTCATGTTTGCAGTCACTCGTGCCACTGAAAAGCCTCCACTCCCCATGTTCTCCCCTGGCCCCGGCTCTGTCCCCCATAGTGAGGGTAAAAATAGCACCCTGCTGCACATAGGCAGCCTTCTGTGTTCCTGTGTGTAGGAATCTGGAGATGTGGGGGCTGTAACGCACAGGAAATGTCTTTACTGCCAAAGCCGTTACTGCAGATATTTTTTAAACTGGTCAACATGATGAGGTTTTGGGAATAGGAGTGGACAGAAGGGTGTGTTTGTGTGCGTGAGTGGGTGGGTGGGTGGGTGTGGGTGAGGGCATGCTTGTGTGTATGCATGTATGTGTGTGAGTGAGGGGGCTGTTTTTGGACTTCAAGCTCCTCAAAGGGGCCCTATGTGCTGCTATCAGCCACTGGGACTCTGGGATTGGCAGCACATAGGGCCCAGAGACAAAGCAGTTTGTTCATTTCCTGGAAGGCCAGTGAACAAGTGTTTCAGTCAGAGTCCACGACCAATGGGTGGAGAGGGAAAGAGAGGGAAAGCGAGGGTTGAGGTATGTGCATAGCTATGACATGGACAGTTACAACACATTTACATGACGTACATTGGGTACGTTGCTGTTTTTAAATGTAGCAAATGGCAGCTTATTCTTCACTAGCTGCTATCGTTATCCATATGCTGTATATTTTTCTCTTCTCTTCTCTTCTTGCTCTACAATAATCTCATTGAGAAGGTGTCACCCCCTCCTCCACAGTGTAGGGTACACTGTGTACCCCTAGGCAGGCTGAAAAAGCCCAATGTTCATCTGCAAGGAGCCTGCAGGCAATGAAGGGTGGAGTAGGTGGATGGGGAAGAGGAGTGGGTGTGTGTGTGTGTGTGTGTGTGTGTGTGTGTGTGTGTGTGTGTGTGTGTGGAGTGAGGTTCAGCAGATCCCTCTCTCTCAGCACACATGAAAGGCCTCAGTGCAAGGTGTTAACAGGGTTTCCCCTTGAGCCATATTTACCTGCGTCTGTGTCTCTTGACCCGTACGTTCAGGCTGCTGCGTGTGACTCCATGACCCTGCTGATGAACAAGTTGGATCAGCTCAGTGAGGGGGTCCGAGAAGTCCGAAGCGCTGATTCCTCCCACCCAGACGAGGCCTGCGCCGAGCAGGAGCAACAGAGCACCGTGGTAAGTAAAGCACAGTTGACCTGAAGGATAAAAAATAGTGATAAAAAATTAAGATTTAAAAAAAGTTGAAGTAACAATTAACAGACAATCACAAAGATGATGTATACAGATATCCTATGTAGGGTTCTTCAAGTTATGTATAATTTGAAAAGAAGACAACATGAATTAGAAAGTTTTTGAACTTTTTGACAAGCAAATGCATCGACCCACCTACCACCTTCTGAGTAACCAATACAAATGTTTTATGATGATTACTCAAAGGTGATTAATCATACCTAAATGGGGAATCATAGCTTAATGAAATTAAGTTTTTAATGTGAAAACTGTATGTATTTTAATTTAGAAAAAAGGTTTTTTTATATATTTTTATATTTTATACAAATATAATTATAGACGAGTGTGATTTAGAACTTCTTTATGAGTTGCTATAACATAATTAATCACCACTTGAAAACCAAATGAAAACCTCGTAGGACCTCCACATGAGTCGATCAGACAGTTAGAGTGGCTGTCTGACGTGCTGCTGTGAGTTTTAACTGAGGGCACCTTACGTTTAGAAATCACATAAAAGGATTGCATGAAATTTGAATTAGAATCAAAAATGGATGATGTCTATTATATAGTTTTCATTAGACTGCAGAACAGTCTAATGAAAGTACCAGAGTGCCTTTATTTTCAGTCATACTGTATGTTGGCTACTCACACACCAGCACAATTTACCATTAAGTCAAACAGCGTGCCACACACATGTTGGACAGAGAGCCTACTCAGGAGAATGGGTTGCTAGGCTTGCAGTCTCTCCCACTATTTAATATGGGGTGGATTCATTAAGAAGAACAGTTTGGATGGTTTCCAGGCCTGTTGTTTTTCTGCCATTAAAGCCTTTCATAAATCAGGTAGTTTCTGATTCGTCTGGCATCCATCTGGAAATAAGCGCTGAGCTTATTCCAGCATATTATTATTTAAAGGTGTATTTAACATAACTTCTGGAGGAGAAACAGTCTGGAGATGGCTGCTGTGCTGTGCTCCTCTGTTCTCCTCTCACAGGGCATTCCAGCTGCCTCATTATGCTTACCAAGTGTAAATCTGGTAACCTCAAATAGCTCTTAAACCAACAGCACAGAAGTTTAGGAATTCGTATAAAAAGACTGTATTTAATCAAGCTAATCTTAATCAAACTGTCTGGCAAGCCAGAAAAACAGCCATAAAATAGACATGCTTAGCTGTGTGTATCACATTCTCTGTATTTTTATGTCACAGTAAAGTACTTTTTTTTTTTTCTTTTTTTTTGTTGCAGTAAGCCATCATGGTAAAATACACAATACAACACAATATGATGATGAATGAAAAGGAAAATCAATAAAAATGTCCAGAGGAGAAGAGCAGCAGAGAGACCATTTATTCCAAAAATGTCAAATATTTATGGGGTAATTAAGATTAAATGATCTCAGCCCAGAAGAGTAAGACAGCAGCAGCAGCAGCAGCAGGAGAAAGCTTTCTCTTCTTTGGCAGTAGAAGACATTCAGGGTTGGGTGCAGGGCAGAGTGATAAGGAATTAAGATTTGTTTGAATTCACCAGTAGTGAAATATCAGAAGTTCCTCTTAAACACCCTCAAGATAGTCTGTTTAAATACAGTAACAAAGAAGTTTCAGTCAGAGGAAGACATTGGCTTAACATATAACAACTCTTTAAATAACACAATCGTTCCAAACAATGTTTCTGATTGTCTTTTAATTCTTTCCTCACTCACTGCACTCAGATCAGACGACATCCTTTAACCACGCCCTTCATTATGCTAATTACATTTTTTTAAAAAGTGAGTTCTTTTGTCAGTCAGATGTAATGTCTGTCTGTCAGCTTTCCACTTTTGTCTAGACTGAAATATCTCCACAGCTCTTGGGTGGATCCCTGTGACATTTTGCACAGGCGGACATGGTTCCCAGACCATTAATCATCATGATGTGATCATCTGATTGTTCTTCTAGCGCCACCACGATGTTCGCGTGTGAGGGTTTTAGGGAAATGTCTCAATATCTCAACAAATAGTGGATGGATTATCATGAAATTTGGTTCATACATTCATGCCTCCTTCTGGATAAATAACTTTAGCGACCCCTAAACTTTTCATCTAAAATTTCAATTTATATGACCTAAAAAAATCTTTTCCATCAGCCTCTGCTGTACTCTGTGATAATTAGTGCTAGAGAGAGAGAGAGAGAGATAGATAGATAGATAGATAGACAGATACATAGATTGGACATGGTAAACATTAGCCTATACCTGCTAAACATCAGCACCATTCTGAGCATGTTAGCATGCTAATGTTTAGCATTGATTTGGCTCAAAGCAACACTGTGCTTCAGTACAGCCTCTCAATGCCACTAACATGGCTGCAGACTTCAAGTCTCCTCTGTTACATGGACTTTCCACTGTGGGAATTTTCTCCATTAAATTCCTATTAGTTGAATGAGATCGAATGGAACAGAACACTTATTAATTAAAAGTAGCAAATAGGGAAATACAGTTCAGATGAGACATTCACTAAGTTTCAGTTTGAACTGCACTTTGTTTTGGAGACACAGTGTCCTTCATGTTGTTATCTAACTGTGACCGCACAGTTAGGAAATTAGCCACAGCACCATGCCATCTCTATGATGGAAATGCTCTACAGGGTCAGAGAGGGAGCTTTCTACACAGGGAAGCATTGTATGTATGTGATGAAGGGAAAATGTGTCTCTCCACGCCTGCATTTGTGGATTGGATTCTTGGTTGAGAAAAAAAAGCGTGCTGTTTACAGAAATTAATGCCATTCCTCCTTCACTTTCAGTTACACACACACACACTCACATTTGCACACATATCCATGTTATCAGCTCAGTGTGGGACGGGAGGGGAAAGCGGGAAGCGCAGCGAGCGCTGAAGTGGGTACAGTAGTTGAGTCATGAGGTCAAGCCGGGACGGACTTTCCAATGTTGCTACTGAGCTGAGATACAGAGGGGACGAGGATGGTCAGAGATGATAAGGATTTTTCTGAATAAGAGGAGGGCAGGCACGTCCATCGTCAGCAGTGTCTTATATCGTCAAACAATCCCCACATACACCAGCTCCACTAAATACTCCACAGAAACCACACAGAGATACAGGGAGCTGCTGAAGAGGCAGGTGACATGAAGACAGGGACTGGGGTAAGAGACTGAAGGAGACACAGCCGCATAGAGACCGTAACTAAAGACACTGCAGTGTGTGTTGAATTAGCATAAAAGCATTCATTTTGAGAGACAGCTGCAGCTAATATAAGACAACAGAAGAATGAACAGCAGCAACAGATGGAGACTGATGTTCTTACAGCTGTCACAGTTTCTTACATAGTGAAAGTAAATAAATTCAAAATGTATATTCTGTTTGTATTTTCATGACCACTTGGCAACTTCATCTGCTGAGTAAAGATCACGCCTCCAGAAGAGATCCTGAGTGAAACTCGTGGTCACATAGTTTTTGTCAGATCGAGAATGAACTTTCAATCTCAGCGTCTCACGTGGGATTCGTAGGATCACATTTGACTAATTCTCCTCCGTCCTCCCAGCAGGGTGCTCCCGCCGTGGGCAGGATGGCGAGCCGAGCCCTGAGCCAGGATCAGGGAGCCTCCAGAGCTTCAGACAAACCTGAACCACTCACCAGACGGCGCTCGCGACCTCTGACCCGCAGCAGACCTCTGACCCGTTCGTCCCTCTCGTCCCCTACACACCTCCATGCTCGACGGGCCAGGGTGAGCCACACTGCGCCTCTGTGTGTGTTAGCCGTTTAGCTAGCTGTATGTTTGTAGTGACCTTCAGTATATGTGGTCGCTGCTTCCTGGTTATCCCTCTATACACATTATAGATAAGATGGTAGAAAGCTGTTTGGAAGGAAAAACAGTTGCGCATTCATTTGTCAAAAAACTTTTTGTGTCCTGATTCTTTGTTTAATCACAAATGCAATTGCACTACAGTCTCCTGCACCTTCTCCTGTGGGAAACCACTGTGGCCCAGAGTTTACTTAGATCACCATTACAAGCAGATATGATGGTATCCGCGATTTACCTCAGTTTGATCAGCTCACAGATTGAGTTCAAACCTGCAGTCTTCGCTGCTGTTAACTAAGTCTTTAGAAACAACGTGCACGTTGGTTTGGAGCTAAACCAGCGTCTAACACTTTGCAGCTGACCAGGCAGACAGGAGCTTCAGAGGCATGTCTGATTGATATAAGTTGATCAGTTGATCGTCTGAGGAAATGTTTTGATGTCTACCAAACTCAATTTGAAACGTCTTCTGAAAGCTCAGACCTGTTTTGTGCAGTGTAATTGTGGTCAGCGATCTGTTGTTTTTTCAGGCGTACTATGCCGAAAGGAATGAGCATTTTATTTTTGCCTTGTCAGAGCTGCTTCTCTCTTCCTAAACATGTGGATCTCTCTTTCCCCTTTGCACTGCCTTGTTATATTTCATGTCTACCCTATGCTTTTTCCAGGAAAGTAGATGTTTTCTTCATTTTCTCTTTTGACTTTTTCTTTAAAAACCTCAGTTTACTTCCTTCCTTTCTTCTGTCATCGTCCTCCCTTTCTCTTGGCTTCTGCACAGTCTGCATGTTTCCTGCTGTTGTGTAAATAAGGTGAAAGTAAAGGGATGAGGCAGCTCAGTATTACACAAGGTCACCTTTTTCTGAGTCACCACTACGGCAAACAACAAAAACCACCTCAAATAAAAAAAACAAAAGAAAAACACTGTTCAACAAGTACAACAGTCAGACAGATGACGAGAGGTAAAGAGCAAGAAAATGGGGGAAATTAGTTTAATTGGTGGCAGGGTTCAAAAGTCCACCAATCATCTTTTATCAAGAATGAATACACTTTGGAACTGACCTTGGAAAAAGTAGTTTGATCAACCAATCCCAGCTCACACGGCCTTCATCAGCATGGAGTTTTCTCACTTGTCCTGGATCTGTTGTCATGCAAACTCAGGAGCTGTTAGCGCTTCCAAGGCTTCTCGTCCACGTTGTCTTAAAAGTTATGTTCATTTCTGATCTTGCAAATAGTAGTTTGAGAAAACGTGTTACTGGAAACACTGGGAAAACCGAGTAAGTGGACCTTGAGTTGAGATTGTTTTGCCAGACCATAAAAATAATATCTATATGTATGATATATATCAGGAGCATTTAATTATTAAAACATTTAATTTTCATCCTCAAAACAGAAAGAAAAAGAAAAGAAAACTTCAAACCAAACCAAACAAACATGAAACAAACATGGATGTTCTCAAAGACCGACCGTGCTGGGAAAAGTGTAGAGCCAGCTCTCTTTGTTTCTCAATAGAGGCGTAGTAGTAGAGGCTCATTGTTCTGCTTCCACAAGAGATGGCATGCCTCTGCAGAGCATAGTGGAACATGCCTTTGGTTGGTGTGTAGTTGGTCCTGAAGTGTCAGAATTATTAGTCCAGTGTGTGTGTGTGTGTGTGTGTGTGTGTGTGTGTGTGTGTGTGTGTGTGTGTGGGTAGGTAGAGAGAGCAGCAGGGGCCGTGGGATCAGACTGATGCTAAGGAGTGGGTTTATTTTTCGCCTAACCGTGACTGATAAAGTACAGCTGTCCAAACTGACATGGACGCACACACACGCACACACACGCACACACATGCACACACACGTAGATACGTAGCTGATTCTCAGCTCCAAATTTAGACCACATTTTGTGTTACAGGAATTTGTAAAAGAATTGCAGTAATTCAGCAGCAGCAGCAACATTTTTTTAATATTGTTGTCCTTGTTTTCTTATTTGTGTCACCGTGTGTAATGAATGTTTCACTGTTCAGTTTTCATATAGTCACTTCACAAGAGCAACATTCAGATCAAAGACTGAGCGTGGACTTATAGGAAGATGTAGTGCGTTTGTATAATCCAGCCAGCATGAAGTATTTGCTACTTGTGCACCTTCAGGCTTTCAGTGGGATGGGAAGATTAGATGTGTAAACGATGAGGTTATCATGTCTATACAGTGTTAGGGACTGACAGATGGGGAGTTTAACTGGAGACTGAGACATTTTCGAAGGATGTGACCTTTACTTTTGTTTTCCCTCTGGTGAGATCTTTGCTATTTTACAGCTGCTGTTTGCTGAACCTCTTTATTATCCTGGACTAATGTTGTTCACAGTCGGAGTCCGTCAGCTGCTGCAGTGGTTACCTTTAGTTGACTAAAAGTTGAAACCCAACTAACGGTGCAGATGACTCTCCACAGATACTGTGGTGGTAATTTTAGGGCTGTGTCTGCTTAAATATTGATACCAAATGAAAGATTTATGAGAGTGAGATATTTTGTCATTTCCTGCTATTTAAAAGAACAGCTTAAAATTAACACTGGAAGTTTCAGACTTGTGAAACTAATTGTAAATCATTCAACTTTTTGTCCTTTTTCAAACTTGAAATGACAGGTGATAGTTTGTGTGGTAATTTACGGCGTACACTATGACCTTGAGGTAAACCCGTGTGAATCATGCACAGTTTCCTGTGCAATTGCAAAACTGCAGGTGGCTCGTTTGGTAAATCCCAAGCTTCTTTGTAAGGATGTGGGGTTTTTCCTGTGACAGTGGCAGCATTCATGATGCCAAATCTGTGCTGGGATAATGTTTCATACACAGGTTAGGAAATTAATCTGGCCCAGACATAAGTTCCCTGATCTTTGTCAGTTCCTGTGATCATGAGGAGTACATCACAAACACACATACATTTAAAAAGTCCCAGAATCCAGCGTCTATAAGCTTCAATTTCCTGTGTAGTTTTAAGTCATGTGGTTGTTGCTGGTGGATTTTACTGTTCTGAACCTTATTGTCCTTCACTCTTTTTTCTTCTACCCTTGTTATTAATTTATTTATTTTTACCTCAGTTAGCACCATCTATTTTGATTGACCTTTTCTGTTGTGTCCTCTTTTTCTCCTTCTCATCTTTCCAAACCAGCTCACAGACTCTCAAGAGGACGAACAAACACACACACATAGACACAAACACACACACACACACACGCAATATCCTTTCCAATTTCCTCTAATTTAATCGCATCATTTATTATGATTTAAGTTGTTTTTCCAGAGGGAGCTTCAGCCTCATTCATCAAGCGGATGTTACCCAGTTAAACAAAATAATATTAACATGTATTTTTTTTTCTTCTTTTGATTCCAGTGAATCTGGATCATAGTCCAACAAATAAGCCGTTTGGGGCTTGATAGGTTTTCATATGATCGTGCGAGATGAACACTCAGGAAATCTGTTTCTGTTGGTTGAACCAGATTTAGAATTTGAGTCATTTTTCATTTTCAGTCAGCTGCATATGAGGGAAACTTAGTCATTGTCTTTGGCGAATATTGAGTTTACATTCTCCAAAACTCGAGAGTCTTTGTGTTCATGTGAAGTGTTTGTATATTTTATTGCTTTTATTTTGCTACTCACTGTGTTTTCCTTTCTTCCTCTCTCTCTTTTTTCATTTCAGGCGGCTGCAAGGATCACCAGTGGATCAGCAGGTATGATAACCCTTAAGTGAAAGTGTGTGTGTGTGTGTGTATTTGTGTGTCAGGGGAGGTTTGTGTTCATTCACTATCCTTTCTGTTGGATTGTTTGCATTCCCACTTTGGGATAAAACCGGACTTCTGGGAATGTCTCCCACAGGATTCCTAGCCTGAACGTCAAACCTCAACCACCCAGAAGTAATGATATAGTGTTTCTACTATAACACACACACACACACACACACACACACACACACACACACACACACACACACACACACACACACACACACAGCCTCGCCTGGACACATACACAACATGTGCATATTCAGGTGCATAAACACAGATATTTGGGAGAGTTCATACAAAAAAAAACAAACAAAAAAAAAATAATATGAACGCACACAAACGCTTTGTGCTTTGAAGTCATGACTCGGTGGAATCCGTTGATAACACACAGAAGCTTATCTTCACCTTCACCAGAACAAAAACAAAGCTCTTCTGATTGAAAATATCAGTCATGTTAAACGGAACATTAATATAATGTTTCCCCTCTGGTCCTGATTTTTTTTTTTTTTGTCTTTACTCTCTTTTCCTTCTGGGACTCAAGTTCCCAGAGACTGTGATAGAAGAGTCTGAGAAGATGATTAATGAGTCCAACTCTGACCCCCTGTCCATATCTCCTATCCTCAGAGTGTGTCCCTTTTGATTGACATGCACAGGCGTCATGGCGACTGTAGTTAAGTGCAACCTGGGGAGATGTCTTGGCGACAGGCTTGCATTCACTGCGTTGCCAGATTGTTTATTTTTGTATGTTTTGTCTGCGTGTGTGTGTGTGTGTGTGTGTGTGTGTACATGCATGCCGTAACAGTTGGGGTGTCTCCGATGTTGCACCATCTTCAACAAGGGTCACATTACTGTCAACGGGAGTCCACGGAGGAGAGGTGCAGTAGGAGGGTGATGGGGGGGGGGGGGTAATGAGGCCCCAGAGAGCTGACGGGAGGTCAGAGGTGATGCCGTCAATGGCATACGATGAGAGTGAGAGTGTGTGTGTGTGTGTGTGTACGTGCCCTAGAGTAAGACATGTTGCATCCAAACGCGACAGCGCTCAGGGAGGAGTGTAGATTAGTTTCAGTGTTTGGGCTCTCGTGCTTCAGGTTTGTTTTCTCACTTGAGCGTGTTTATTTTCTCCTCTGATATGAGGAAACACTTTGGCTGTTTGACAGGAATCCCGTCTAATCAATCAGTGTTTGTCGGCCTGTGTGGTCTGTGTCTTAGCTGCAAAGCGACAAGATATGATATGCACATATCTGTGCTCACATAGTTGACATTCACTCTGCTCTCTGCCAGATAAACGTGGAATCCATACCTGTTCTCTGCACGGGGTCTTCTTATTCTTATCTGACTGTATTTTTCTAATCACATATCTTTGATGTGTTTCTTTAGTGTACCTTTTTTTTCTTGAACATGTGTGTGTGTGTGTGTGTGTGTGTGTGTGTGTGTGAGTGAAAGGGAATTCATGCCGAGACGGTATTTGGTTTATAAAACGAATCTGCCCTCAGGCCACTGAGGAAAATGTTTTAATCCCTGCAAAGATGAAAGGATTTATTTTCAATACTTTTTTTTTTCTGGAGAATTAATGTGTAATAACAGATGAGTATTTTTGTATAGATGCTTAAGCGCTTTATTTGATCTCAAGTTTGTTTGTATTTCAATGATCTCTTAATCTGAGAGGTCACCCCCACGGTGCCTGTGCTGTTTTACCTCAGTCATACTGCACAATTCACAAAAAGGCTTACGACAATTTACTTCGCCTGCTTGATTTGGCTGCTCTGTTGAATGACCTGTCAAACATCTGTGGTGTCTCATTAGTTCTACATTCAGTCCTCATTTTACTCTCCAAGTCAGGTTATTATTGTCCAACAGGGATGAAGGAAAAATGTCTTTCCTTACCAAATCAGCAAAGGTAAATCTGACTAGATTAACTTCTGCGTAAGATTCATATGGTTATGCTTTTTACTAAACACGCAACTGAGGGGGTTGGTGTTCTTGTATTTTGTGGAACATTTGTAAGTAATGAAAACCTGATGTACCTAGAACCTCAGGAGATTGTATGATCCCAGGTTGAGGCCTCACCCTCGTGATTTAGGACCCACCTTTAATAGTATGATTCGACCTAAATCGCTATGGAAAAAAAAAGAAAATCTCTTGCTCCATAACACGTAAAAAGTAATTTTTCACTGTCAGGAAACAAAGCAGCTACTACTGAACACGCTGGAAAGTATTTGTACTTGTGTCATGAGTAGGAGATATACAGTATGATGCCTTCCTGGTTGTTACACATAGTGAACAGGACCAGCAGTGAGATGCTGCAGACAAAGGACTCACCTAAAATAACCTGGAGCCACATGCACTGCAAGCAGATGACTAATGTTTTTTACACAGTATATCATAACTATAGTTTTCTGTAGTCAGCAGAGGCTGCTGTATGCTGCAGTATCCAAACAATGCCTCCATCTGCACGCTGGGAACAGGGATAGTGACACGTTTACCCAGTGAAGACAGCTACGGCACAGTTGCCAGTCCATTCAAATGAGATGTGATAACCGTAACCTGAGGTGTGGACTCAGGTCTGATGACTTGGATCTGAGTCATGTACCAAGTGGCTACTAACTCGACTTTGACTTTGAGAGCAAATCTGTGTTTTTGTGTGAATACTTTGAATATTATATATCGAATTAATGTGACAGCAGCCAATCACTGTGCTCAAGCTGGAGGGAACGACAAAGCGGTGTCGAAACACTCAATAAATCAATGAAGGTGCTCTGAAATAATTCAAATGTGCAGTGTATGGAGCACTGAGTTTAGGGCTTAGACTTGGAGCTTTGCTCGTCTTTACTTGGGACACGACTCGGACCTCAATGGCCGAGAGTTGATACTGTGTATGCAGTTTAACACATGTACATTCGCTTTTGAAGCTTTGAGACTTTGCTAAATTTCATTACTGGGTCTTTTGAATCCGGCGTGAATTCCAGCTCTCCGTGTTTTCAGACGAGCTGGATGAGTGCACTACAGTACTACTGCTGTGGTGAACATTACCACTCGCAGATATTTTAGATGTTGTGCTGCTATTTTAGAGCAGCTGGTAAGCTACAAATGACCTTGGCCTGAACTAAACACACACATTCTTAACATTTTCACTCAAGTCCAGGATTATAAAAAAAACATATAATCCGTCAGAATTTACACGTTATTAGAAAGTGCTCGTGGAGGCCGCGGCTAATCTCGACCTATGGCCCGTGAATCCTTTTAGTGTGTCCCTTGCATGTCTGTAATATGTTTTTAATATGTCGGACTGGAGGGATTCAGCTGATTTATGGCTCCGGCAGGCTTCTGATGCACATTTTCCTCGAGGCAGCATCGTGCTGACATTTAACGTCCATTTAATGTCTGTCTCTCGTTTTAGTGGAGTCACACACTTCCTTGATTTTCGTCTTTTTAACTTGTGCTAACATTGACAGAGGTTTCAGTCTGTCCATGTGTGTGTGTGTGTGTGTGTGTGTGAGACTGTGTGAAGAAAACCTCTACTGCTGCTGCTGTGTGTTATTCAGAAGATACCTGACACAGAAAAGCAGTTGGCTCAGTGATTAACTGTCAATAAATCTTTATAACTTAATCATGGTGACTTGTTGGTGTTAACTTGTGTGTGTGTGTGTGTGTGTGTGTGTGTGTGTGTTTGTGTATGTTTGTGTGTATGCATTGTGTGTGTTTGTAGTTGTGATGTAGACCCACCAGATTGCATACATTAAAGATTTGTGATGCTCGGAGGGTCCTTATTAACTCAGTGCATGTGTGTGTGTGTGTGTGTGTGTGTGGTAAATATTGCAGCAGTGCTTTAACAAGTCTGGAAGTGGATTTGGCTGTAGTCCCAGTCTCTCCCTCTGTTTCTTCCTTCACATCTTCCTTTTCATTTTTCCTCTGTCTTTCTGCCCTCTGCTGTCTCTTCTGACCATTCAAACTGTAACTCGACCCCGCACTGTGATTTGTTTTTTTGTTTTTTTGTTTCCATGTCTATTTTCCACCTTGATTTGTTTCATGGTAGCTGTTTGCTGTATTCCAGTCTGTGTGATACTTAAACCTCACTATGAATCCTTTGTGTCGCTCGCATGTGGAAAGAACATGCAACAAGACTTGAATACGCATCAGTACACAAAGTCAACACACATTTACTCTTGAAACTTTGACTTTACACCAATGTCCCAATCATCTTGCTGAAACCTCGTTTTGGTAGAAACGATGAGCGACTAACGGGAACATATAAGTTTTCATACACCTGTTTGGTTCTTTCTTATTTTGCACAGAAAGAAACTGAGTATAAATAACAGAATGTGAAAAAATTGATTGATGATGAATTTGATTTATCATTAACTTAATTATCACAATAAAACAGCAACAAAGGAAGTCCAGCTGTTATCACAGAGTTATTTGCTGAGGGAACACGTGCAGTCATTTGTAAAGTTTTTAAAGGACAGGTTCACAGTTTCCCAACTCTGTCTTAAATCAACAGTCAGGTGCCAATATGAACCTCGAAACAGGTTTTGCTCGCTGTAATCTTTCCTCTTGTTCATTCTGGCCATTAAACTGCTCCTTCCTAACAGACTCATGTGGTCCTGCGCTCACAGTTTTCCTGTGCAGTGACGGGCTCTTTCTTTTACCTGTATTATTACTGAGAAGCCACAAGCTGTAAACGCAACAATGACATATTATTATCTTGATTTTTTGGTGAACTTGTTAGCAAACAGTTTCCTGTTTACACACTCAGCAGACACGGAAAAACTTTTTAGCATTCCTGGCTGATATTCACTCTCCTTTTAGCTCCGCTTTGGTTTCCTCCAAGTCCTGGGGTAAATATCTGTCACTCTTTTACTGCTCAACGCTGCACTATGTTCATCAGCTAGTTGCTAACTTTGTCTGTCTGCTGTTTAGTGCTGAGCAGGTCAGGTACAGTGGTTTATCTGTGCTGTTTTTCACATCTGCTGTGTCGGGAAATAATGCTGATGAGAGCTGTGAGACTGAACCAAAACAGTGAAATTATGGGTCATAAAACCAAAACAAGGAGCTGAAAGACGGTAAAATTCTCCGTCGATCTAATGGAAACTGCTGAGTCGGGTGACAATTCTCTGTGGGGTTGTAAATCATTTGATCCATTATTTGAGTGAAAATATTAATTATAGAAGCTTTAAGTGTTTTTCTTATCATTTAGCCTGTTTTAGACAACACAGCACCTGCACGGCAAAGAGGACGACCATGCACACCATTCACCTCCGAGTCCGTATTAGCCAGCGCAGTGAAGCAGAGTAAAAAGATGCTGTGAGTGGAGTTCCACTTTGTTACAATAATTACTCTTCAGTCTTTATGCTCCACTATAATTACACACTACACTAATGTTTGTGATAATGGCTGCCATGTTCAAGTTAATCGTTATATAGAGAGCATTATAATGATAGTTTGATTGTAGCAAAAACACCATTATGTTTGGCATCTCTTAAGCACCACTAATGTGCACATGAGACTCTGCTTTGTGCGCTTGTGTGTGTGTGTGCGTGTGTTGGCATGTGTGTTTGGCGACACATGCATGAGTGCATATCTGTGTATTGCCTGTACACACGTGTGTTTGTGTGTGGTCCTGCACGGAGAAGAGGCTGGAGGAAGGAAGTCGGTCTTTGAGGATTTTCCTACTGAATTGCTTATTTTAACAGCTAAAAACCTCGCTATACGTACATCGCTCCTAAGTGCCTTTAAAATGAGACACTCAGCAACAAGGCCTCCTATCAGCATGTGATCTGCACCCCCGTGACCTGTGGAGTTTCCTCCATGTCCATTAGCTATTGTTTCCCCTCCCCGGTCCTGCCACAGGTCCCTCTGCTCCCATACCCACAGCCTGCACCCCGTAGCCCTCTGCACTCGCCTTTCAGACCCCCACTTCTGTCTCCAAATGTGATGTCTACCCTTCCCCATTCAGCTCCGTGCTTCATACCTCAGGCTGTGTCTGCTCTCCACATCCCTGCTTTCCTTTCCTCTGTTTCCCATCCGTATCATCTCTCCTCTTGGGTCCTCAGGCGGAGACCTTTGCTTTGTGTCCTCTGGCCTCAGGCGGGCCACAGTGATAGCCATCTCCCGCTGTAGGGCCGTGCACGCTCTTGAGCAGGAGGTGGACGATGTCAGCAGACTTATCTTCACGGGAAAGTTGTTGTTGTTGTTGTTATTGCCAAGTGTGAGGGGACAGACACTCGGAATTAGCTCCTGACCCACTTTCCTCCTGGCCCATTTTTCCTAAGGATTGACACGAGCAGCATTCCTCACCGGCTCGTGCAGAAATATTGACACAGACGTTGATGCTGTTGGATTCAAGTCCATGTGAACAACATCGCCGTGATGTTGCTGTTTTAGTTTAGTCCCTTTTTTTTTTCTTTTCGATGACACATGAGAAGCATATGGATCCTAGAAATAATAAAAACATGCATTATTTTTTCATTCTGCTGTACTTAAGTGAATCCTGCTGATCAGATTCAAATGTCAGGCAGGAAAATCTGAATCTTTTCCACTCAGGCATTCTCCTTCTCCCACTGGAAAATCAAATGTGTTCTAGCTTTGAACAAAAAAGGACTTCACGTCGTTGTTGCTTTAGTTTTCGTCTTAATTTGCGTTTGCCTCTTTTCTGATCTCACGCGTCTCTCCCTCCTCATTTCCTCTCTTGTCGAGTCTTCGCTGCCTTTGCTTTTGCTTTTGCAAGGAACCCCCCGTCAATCACTTTGTCTCCCTGATGTATCAAAGTCAAGGGTGAAGTGAACAGTATCACCTCTGAATGCTTAAACTTCCATTTTTCAGGCACAGATATGTTTTCTTTGTGCAATCAAGATTGTTTTGTTTAAGATTTTTCATTTTAGCTTTTATTTACTTTGTTTTAAAAGTTAGAATTATATGGAAGGTATTTTATTTTATTTTTTTAATTTGCTAAAAACACCGTTTCCAGCGTGAGCCACATATAGAATACTGCGTGAGATGACTAGGTGTGTGTGCATAGATGCGTGTGTGTGCATAGATGCGTGTGTGTGTGTGTGTGTGTGCTCTCAGGGATCACTAAAAACAGATAGTATGAGCTAGGAATTTAGGTCAAGGTCACACTGTGCCATCTGCTCAATGGTTTCATTTAATCTGGATGTTTTCCACTTTAAGCAGACTGGTGCTGCTCACTGCAGGTTAACAAGCTGCTGGCGATTTTCTTTCTCAGGATGAGAGAAATGCTTCTGGAGTCTTCTTCTTTTTTTTTTTTTTTTTGCATGAGGACGATTCGCCATCTGGATTCCTCGTTTGTTTAGCTTTGATTGACCCGAAGGTTTGAAGTGAGCAGTTTGTTTATTGATGGGAGTTATGTATGCGTGTGTGTGTGTGTGTGTGTGTGTGTTTCAAGCTCCAGCAGCAGAGTCAAGTGAGCTGAGCAGCTTGGCCTGAATGACTGAGTGTTGCTGAAAATAGAAGACAAGAGACCAGGGAGACAGTGGCAGGGATGAAGAGGAGAAAAAAAATGAGCAGGAGGAGGAGGGGGAGGAGGAGGAAGGGAAAGGGTACATGGTAGCTGAGCAGACATGTGAATTTAAGGAAGCTGGGAGAGAGGAGGGGTCACGTGATCTGTTAAATCATTAATTAGGCTGAACCCGTTGATCCAGACTCTGGATGCATATGACTTTTTACAGTAATACTAGACACAGTGGCAAAAAAAAACAAACCTGGAAACTGTAAGCTTTTTTTTTATAATAATAAAAAATAATAAAATAAAATAAAGTGAAATTTATTCCAAATTCACGTAGAAAATGTGTAGAAAACTATCTGCGGTCTCAGTGGATCACAATACAACAGGAGTATCCGACGGATGATCTCGAGCCGCTGGAGAGCGGCGAACGAAAATATGAGAGAGCGTCTTTGTGACCATCACATGCAGTTTTGTGCAATATTTTTTGACTCTGGCTCATCATTCTGCTCATTTGACACAATTTCCTAACCTCGGATGACCTGGCGTTGGAGACAGGAAGAAGAGGGAGAAACTCGACCCCCCCCCACCCCGCTACACCACCTCCTCCTCCTCCTCAGCCTCTATAGAAGACAGCAGCCTTGTCAAAAAAAACAAAACAAAACAGCCCTGTCCATTTCTGTAACCACTGCAAGATCTGGTTGCTCTCCCTGTGGAGACGCCCATGCTCTGCTGTGTATTTGTTCTGAAAATCAGATCCCGGGTCTGTCCAGAACATGTCCATTGTGCTGCTTTGATTGGCCGTTCGAGCCCTGGAATGTGTTAGGTTGCTGTTTTGATTGGCTGCTGCCTCTGCGAGACAGTGTTCCTGTGGTGTTCTCTCTCTCTGTCTCTCTCTCTCTCTCTCTCTCTCTGCCTGGAGTAGAGGTTTACCTCAAGGACCAGCTCACCATCCGTGTATCAGAGCCTTTAACATCACAGAGGAGAAACACAAAACTGACCCCGGATCAAAGACACTGGACGTTTTGTAGTTTTCCCACAGAAGTGTTTGATTTCTGACCTGCGACCTCTCTCTTTCACACTTGTTCTGTTTCTCAACCTCCACTTCATCTTTAAGAGCACATGTCTGTCTCTGCAGTGGCTGGCGCAGTCCAGTTAGTATGTTTTAAAGGTGAAATATAATTTCAGTGTCTCTGGTTAGTAGAATTATTTTGCCCTGAGTTCTCTCACAGAAGTGTTTTAGAGAATAAACAGATTGTTTTACTGCAGTCTGTGGGATATATGTTTTTAAGTTTTTATTGTTTAAGATTTTGTTGTTTGTTTGTTTAACACCACAGATTTCTATTATATTTCCAGTTACTTATCAATACAGTTGGACGGTGCAACATCTGATTGATCGGTGCTAGTAGACATCGTTTTCTCGAGTTATTAAAAGCAATGAAAAAGCATTGTGTCTAATACAGCAGTTTTCTTGCTCAAATTAGGAGGTTTACTCCTTTTACGCCTTTTGTGAAAGTGTTGTGTTAATTAGAGGTTGCTGCTGGCCGCACAGGAGACCTGTTGATTGCTCGCTGATAGAGGTTGTAAAATCACAGCTTACCCACAGTATTTTCCCTTCTCGTGAAAATAGAAACAAAGAAAAGGGACCAAATGCTCGGGCTAAACCTAGCCCTAGCCCCTTCACAGTTTAACAGCGTTGTGTGAAACTTAAAATACCGACCCAGCAAATGTCTCCGTCCTCCTCCTTTGCAGTGGTCGGATCCATTTCCTCCCTGTAAATTTCCTTGAGTTTTAAATGTTCAAAAAGGATTTAAGAAAACACGGAGAACGTCAGCGACACTTAATCCTCTGCTCCTCGGAGTTGTGTCAGAGTGTTCTGATTATAAGCCAGTTGTATCTGTAGTTGGCCGTGATAATGTGTTAAAATCCCTTAATCCTGCGGCCACACACATGATAGCGTTTGCACAGAGAGCACAGGGTCACCAGGTTATGCGTGTATGAGTGTGTAAAGTGAATATATGTGCGTCCATTTATACATAGATACATTAGTGTATGCACGCTTTCTGTTTGTGTATTTTGTGCTTTATGTTACATTTATGCTACACTTTGGTGTTCACCCTGTGTTTGGTTGTAAACGACCTTATTTTGGTGTACATGCAAAAACAATCCGTCACACAGAATATATTTCTCTGACAAATATTGTTTTATAGAAAATTGCTAAGGCGTGCTCCTTTCCTTTTTGAGAACAATTCTGCGCTAATAATATTTATTTAGAATCACATCCAACAGGTGATTTGTTTCCATCTCCAGTGCTCCAAGACATAACAGCACTCATTTATTAAACACGCAGCCGGACTATATATCAAACACACAGTCACACAAAGCAAAACCTCATCCTGACGTCCATATTTTAGAAGGAGGCAGGGAAGCTCTCTGCTATTTAGCAACAAGCTGCGTGGCATTAACACATTTAACTTTTCTACTATCATTTACTCAAATATTATCTCAAATAGTGACTGTTATAGTGACCTACTATCCTAGATTTGATTTTGTGATTTTAGATAGAGAGAGATTTATTGACATTGTTCAGAACAATGAAATTACAGAGCTCGGAGCGACTGTGGGAGAGCGCGCCGCCATCTCAAGATCAAGCTTTTAAACCATAAAGCCAACTTCAGCGCTCCTGAGCAGAGATTCTCAGAGTCTCTGAAACTCCTCTGGAGGTATGAAACACGATTCTTCCCCGAGAGATATTCCCTCTTTCTGTGCCTTGGTGATCGTGGTGGTGTATGTTCAAAATCTCATCACATAGGTTTTCAGCTGGGTTTGATATTTGGTGAGGGTGAAGGCCATAAAATATGATTCAAATCATTTTGATACCCCTCTGTATTGAATGCGTCTGCAATTGCCCCCCCCCCCTGCTTTGCAGGTGTTTCCTTTCATTTGTCACTTGTCTCTGTGTGACAGATGGATATGTGTGCAGGAAGTGGTACACCAATTTTTGTCTCCTCCCTGAATTTCTGAGACATTTCATGCAATTTATTTTTGTTCTTTTGCTCTGCAGCAATCTGTAGGCCACATTATATATAAGAACGGAAGGAGTTTAAATGTTAATGTCAACGTGGTGCGGCGTGGTTGCGGGAGATTTGACTTGCTTTGTTTGTGGGAGGCTCTCAGACATTACAAGTGACCTTAGATGTTTGCAGCACCTTGTTTGTATCTTCCGTGACTCCCTTCAAGACCGCTGTCAGTTCGTCTTGCGCCATTTTAAAAGCACAAAGATGCTTCAGCTCCACAGAGTCTTATCCTCTCCTCTCTCCAATCCTCAATTCCACCGCCTCCTGTCTGCTGTTTCAGTCCTCTCCTCAACGTGATGAGCACTCTCCCACTCAGAATCTAAGCCTGCGCTGCCAGCATCCGATACCTACACCATCTTTCAAGGGAACGTTGGCATCGTTGCTCGCAAAGCAAAGCCACGTGCCTGCATATGTCGTGGCCTCTTGCCAGCTTCTGATCCAAACTCACAAATCTAGGCTGATTCAACCATTTCAGATGATTGCATCTGTTGTTATCCTGCCTTCCACTGTGAGGCTGTGGAGGAGAAGCTTGTATTCAGTCTTAGCAGAGCTGGAACAACAACAATCGTGTAAATGATGAGTCGACTGACGGGAAACTAATATTAGTTATAAGAGCTGTCAGGAGAATTCACTATTTTCTTACATTTTATAGATTAAGTGATTAATCAAGGAAATAAGCGGCAGATTAATCAATGGCTCAAATAATCGTTAGCTGCAGCTCTTTATTTGACATTTGCATGTGTAATGTCTGTGCACAAACTTCAAATTAACCTTAAGGAGATTAAAATGTGTCATGACATTGGGGCGCATCTATTAGACTTGTACCTATGTGATGTAAGTGCAAAGAAAAACAAAGCAGAAAAGCTGCTTTTCTCTGTATCATGTAAGGAGAAGGAACTTGTTTTACAGTGGGGCTGTTTTCTGTCTTTTGAATTACGGGAAATTAAATGTGAAAGATGCGTCTGAAACGTGACGTGCCACTTTTGAAATTTGCCTCATCCTGTGTTTGCTTGTGAAATCCCACAATGCCGCTGAATTAGAAGCAATCTAAACAAAAATAGGACGTTTCAGTGGAATATTAGTGGTTTTGAAGTCTGTCATGTAGCATGTGTTCTTGCTGCCTCTTATCCCACACCCCATGTTTGACATTTTGCTCATCTTGTCAGTCAGCTCCTCGCCTCCTTCCTTCTTTGATTCCTCCTCCATTCAGCTCCTCATTGTTCATCAGTCTTTACCTCTGAAACGTTTTTTTCCCCCCTCATCACTGCTGACTGCAGCCATGAATCTCTCCCTGGTCTCAGCAGTGGTTTACGTCACCGGGTCTCTCTGCAGCTACAGTTTACTGTCACTGGACACCGGGCCGTTGCAGGGCAGGGCAGAGCAGGGCAGGGAAAGTTGGGTCATGAATTCCAGCCATAATAACCTTCCCCCTCTAACATATGTGCAGTATATTTGAATCAATCAAACTGCAGAAGTCACATTTTTGGTGTGAATACTAAAGCGATTATTCATATTCCCCATTTATGACAGTCAACCGTAGCAGTATCCTGTGTCCAGATAACCTCAGGAGTCTGCTGACTGCTCGGGATGTCAGACGTGTTTCGACAGGCTGAAATGTTGAATCAGGGCTCTTGCTCGTGGATCCACGCTGACCTGGAACTCAACACCACAAAACAGGACATCCGATGGTGTCAAGCGGACGGCAGCTGAGGAGCGTCCTGGCCGGTCTGATCACTCTGTCTGGCATTCCTGGAATAACACGGGAGAAACTCAGAGCTCAGAATGAAATTCCCAAAACTCTTGACCTGTCAGGGGGTGGGGTGGGGGGGACAAAGACAGACACCTCACATGGCTGATGTTTGTGCACTTTCACTTGAGGTTTTCAGACAGTTGACCAACAGTCACATATTCAGTCATATTGTGATGCAATCAGCTAAAAAAAAAAAAAGAAAAAAAATCCACTGTTACACGTGGATGCCTTGGATTCCTTTGTCCATGTTGTTGTGTTTCCCTGTGGAACAGGCAGCTCAGACAAAGTTAACATCACAGCAAAAGATTTCCACTGCTGCAATTTCAAATTCCAAAAACATTTACTGCATCCAGCTCCTTAAATATGAAGACTTACTGCTATTTCCTGTCATTGTAAACTGCATATTGTTCAATTCTTGGCAGCGGACAAGACAAAATAATCTATTTTGTGACACCAGCTTGAGTTATGGTAACTTGTGGCTGGTATTTGTCATTATCTCTTTAAGATTTGAAGTATTAACCAACTGGGGAGGAAGGGAGGTACGAGGGGGAAATTAAGGAAAATGATTTCAGTCAGTCTATAATGAAACCCAACGTGTCTGTCGGTACAGTTTGTTCAGCTGCCATCTGAGGTCAGATTTGTAACTGAATGACCAGAGATGCTAAGAGAAGCTTTCCCTGGCAACACGACTCAGTTGCAAGTTGTGTGCACAAGTGTGTGGCATGACTGTGTGTGTTATTAGTGTGTGTCAGGGGGATTGAAAGAGATCCTTGTTTGGGTGAGTGGGTGGGTTTGGGTCGTGGAGAACATGTAGGTTTAGTGTGCGTGTGTGTGTGTGTGAGCGAGAGAGGGGGTGGGGGGGGTGGGAGAGAGAGAGAGAGAGAGAGAGAGTGAGTCTTGCACATGGGGAGTGGGGAAACCGCCTCTCACATCTGGCTCGCCTTGTCAGAGGTCCAGCCTCTCATGCAGAAGTTGTGTTGAAACATTTCTGCCCCTTCGCCCCATAAACAGATGAGTCGGGCCGGTGAAGGGCCGAAATGCTGATTCAATGAAATCAGTGTAGCCTTCATCTCTACTGGGTCCAAATCCTGCCAATAGGACCTCATCCGCCTCCGCTGGTGCAGGAAGGTGACGCAGCGCGAAAGGAGCTTATACCAGGTGAAGCGGTGACGACCATTGCGGCAGCCCGGACGCAGCAGCCGGGGCGCACTGTCCCAGCCCGGTGCCGCCGCACGTTGGAATAAAGACACCGAGGAATAACGGGCGTTGACGGAGCGCTGGTTTTAGCCCGGGAATATGCGTCCGGCTGCGCCGCAATGACAAGCCAGCGAAAGTCTGCCAAGCTACAGCTGCGGCGGTCGATCAGCGAGCAGCTGAGGGACTCCACGTCCAAGGCTTGGGATCTGCTGTGGAGGAATGTCCGGGAGAGACGGCTGGCAGGTTAGAGAGCCAAACCCAGTGGACGTGAAACTTATGTGAATGTGCGGGGTATAGTTTATTCTCATTGTGACTGACACACGTCTGTCAGGTAGATCCATTAGGCTCCATACTCTAACAGCACCGTGAGACGTGAACAGCATAGGCTCTTAAAAAGCCAACAGACATATATCTTAATGTCTTAATATTGAATTCATGAATATTTGTATTTTGCCTGTCAGTGTTGGAGGTCATCATTTTTATTAATAGAATATACCCTTGTGACAACTTTAATGAATTAGAAAGATATGAAAGACAAAAGTTGATCTGCATACAGCCTGTGTGTTATGCCCGTGGTGTCATGCGCAGCGCGCTCCCTGATATTTTGGGAAGGTCATTGTCAAATTTAGTGCTCAAAACAGCACAGGCATGTGCAGCCGACAGGACAGGAGGAGTCCGGCCAGTGTTTCAGATGCCAACCGTCCAGCATTTGTTGTTCCAGTCCGGAGAACGGTTTAATTTGCTCCTTGGACTGTCCAGAGCTTCGAGGGGGATTTAAGGAGTTTGGGTTTCAGATTTCTCATACAGCCTATCTGCACGGAGTCTAAATATTCTCATGTGCGCGCCAATGCAGCAAGTTTTGGAGGGTCAGCCAGTTTGCTCTGTGGCCTGGATGCGCAGAGTTAGATGTCTATCTGTCTCAACTGTGCGTCAGAGAGGGAGGAGGAGGAGGCGGAGGAGGAGGAAAGTGAGGGAAGGCGAGGAGAGAGAGAGGGAGAGAGAGAGATGGAGAGATGCAGAGAACTGCAGCTGTCTTCTCGGTTTAATATAATTACTGAGATACCCGCCTCTTCAGCAAATTAAGCGACGACCATTCCCACATTCACAACGCCACTAACCAGCACAGGCCACGATATGTCGTTGAAAACTGCTGCAGCCTGTGAGACCTATTCAAGTGCACAGCAAGTGAAAAATCACAAAACGCTACCTAAAGAGCGTTTTAACTATTGCATGATGGGTAATTACTAACTCTGATTAATATTGCTTTAGTGATTAATCAGGGAGGAATATCGGTCAAATGGAGCACCAGTGAACACCTGCTGCCCCAGTAATCCTCTTTCCCCTTATTTCTCACCCCCTTTATCCTGTCCTCTAGCCAGATCCCAAAACCCCCTTAAACCCACAGCCCCGCCCCTCACCCCACTGCTTAACCCATCAGCTCGCAAGGCACACAGTTCACATCTGTCTGGATCTGATTTGGAGATGGGGGGATCCTTAAAATGTGCACATCTGGCCTTACCGTTATGCTGGTATTCAGCAGTGAATGTTCCACTCTATGAATTTGTGAAAGCGAATGGAAAATATCAGATCAGGCGGTGGATGCTGAGAGTTAAGTCAGATGTTTTCAGTTTGAAACTGTTGAATTTATGTGTTTGTTTTTTTTATTCGTCATTTTGAGCATCGCCATAAAGTGATATTAGAATAAAACAAAACATTTCCATGTAGAGACACAATAACAAATGGTGTACGCCAGACAACAGCTCATATAGCAGAGCACTTACGCACAAAAAGAAAACATATTAGAAACAGTCCATTATTCACCTGGATTAAGCAACAGAACTGAAGTCACAAATGCACATTTGCTGAGATGCATTCATGGACACAAACGGACAGATCAGGGCCCTGAAAGGCTAAGTGCTGAAACTGGCTCAGTGGTGACGTTTATTTGATTGCGTTTATGGTTCCATTCAATCACCTGTGTGTTTGCGTGCGTGTGTGAAAAATGAGAGTTCACAATAGCACCTGGATTTAGTTGTAATCCCACTGACTTTTAGGTGAGCGGTGGGGGTCGGATCTCCCTTTGCGTGTGGGATTTGCGGGTCTTAGTTGCTTTGTTGTGAGTGTTTGTGTGTGTGTGTGTGTGTGTGTGTGTGTGTGTGTGTGTGTGTGTGTGTGTGTGTGTGTGTGTTTGGGTTTGTTAGAAACCAGAGATGCATCATTTTTCTCATCATATAGTTGTCACTGTGCCACCACACCTACCTGGAGCTGTCACTGCCACACTGAAAATACTCAGTAATGATGCTCTAATTGAATAATGATCAGTGCTGAGTGTCTTCTTATTAGTGGCCCTGAGTGCATTCAAAGACAAATTCAGAAGCCTCTTTGTGCTTTCATGAATCATATCAAGGCTGTATCAAATCAGGCTTTTGGCAACATTTCAAAAAGATAAATTTTCTCATGCTTCTCCCAAACAAATCTTATTTACCTTTTGTTAGCAAGCAATTCTTCCTATACAGCTCCAGAATGTGCAAGATGCTGCTGTGTGTCTTTTGTAGATGAAGAGAAGAGCACACATTTCAATAATAGGCGTGGAGTCCCTCAGCTGTGTCTCCGTCTAAGGTTGAAGATGAAGGTGACAAGGGCCCTGAAGCTTAGAAATACCCCGACTGTGGAGCTCAGGTGTCATAACCTCATAAAGGGCTTTTCATAATGAGATCTGCAGCTTTTTTTCCTAACTGCCTCTTCACTTCTGCTCTTATCTTTGTCTCAAAATCTACAGTTTCACTAAGATGTTTCCTCAGATAGCTGGTGCAGCTCTTTCAGTCCGCTCTTTAGTTTGCCTTGTGTGGTTTGTGCCCTGTCCTGGCCAGCTGTAACTGAGACAGAGCGATGGTTATTGTATTACTGACCGCTTACTACAGCTCTGCCCTGTGCCAGTCCATTTACACACATCTATTTAGCTCACTATCACTTTACTGTGTCAGCCTGCTGTGCCCTGCAGCGGGGGGGTAATGTTTGCCCAGTGCTCTGTGCAGTGTTTTTGCCTTCATTTTCTTTTGTCAGTTTATCTAGACTGATTTTTTTTTTCTGTGATTGCCTCCAGAGGGCAGTCTAATCCAATCCAATTAAATTACAGATGTAATATTTCACAACTTCACTGACTTTGTTTGACTGAGCATGACTCCGGGTACGTGATTAATGCGCATTTCTATGATTTCAGACTGTTCACTCGCACCTTTCTGACAGCGTATGACCCACAGACTAAAAAGCCTCTCTCTAATGCCTCTCTACTGTGAGATCAGGTGTGTGTGTGACTGCTGACCTAAAATTGACTTTGCCATGACCTACTTTTCACGTGCAACTCCATCCTTCTCTTACCCCCTGCCTATCACTTCCCTAAAATGAATTAAAATGACCCCCTACACCCTCTAGTCCTGGCACCATCACCATCCTACCAAACTAGGTCACAGTATGAACTCGCCTCCTCCTTTCACTGCATTCCATACATTTATCCGCTAACTCGGTTACTGTATGGCAACGTTCAGCCACACCTTTCAGACATTAGCATTGCTCCTTACAGCTGCTATACGACTGATTTCTGTTGCTTTCTGAGGCCCAAGCAGGGAATGTGGGTGGTGTATATGTGCTGGACCAGTTATATATAGATAGATAGATAGATAGATAGATAGATAGATAGATAGATAGATAGATAGATACTTTATTTATCACCAAGGGGAAATTCATGAGTCCATTAGCTCATTGAGGATAATAATAATAATAAAGACAGTTAATAATAAATAAACAATAATAATTAGATTAGTCCGTTTCCTTTGGCTGAGGTGTTGTATAGCCTCAGTTATGTTAAATGTCATGTGATTTGAACGTGATGGTGTGGATTTAGAGAACACTTCTCAATGGCATTACAGTCTTACTCTGCATTAGCAACAATAGCTTTGGTCCTACATACATTCCTCGGTGCAGAGTCACACACCCACATACTCTCCATTGTTCTGCCCTTTCCCTTTTCACATTAGGATAGGGCCGTTGGGACAGTGGTTTTCTCCAAGCCTTTCCACTCTCTGATCAAATCTCCCATCCCAGATATGCCCCTTCTCACACACACATGCACGCACACACACACACACACACACACACACACACACACACACACACACACACACACACACACACACAAGTACATATGCCCCAGGCATGTACCAAATTGTGTCTTTGGCAGAGTTTCAGGAAGCGGAGCAGTGCTCCCTGAGCTCTCATGCCATTGGCCGCCGGTCATGTGACCAAAGGAAAGACTTTGTGGAAGCAAGAGTTTGTGATTCTTCCTCCCATCTCAGCTGAGAAGTCAGCATGTGTTAGTGTGTGTGTGTGGGGGGGAGAACGAGGTCTGTCATCTGAGTCAGGTGGTGTGATGAGCCTTGTGTGTTTGTTTGACTGTGGTGAGCTGAAGCGAGGAGGCGGGCGCGTGGGGGAGCTGATTCGGCTTCCAGTGAGGGCATGTCAGAGGCAGGAATTCACAAGGAGTGCTCACACAACAACTCATCAGGGTGAGAGGGAGGAAGGCTTGTAGGTTAGCGAGGATTATATTGTTATGTTAGGAAGTTGTGGACAGCAGCGTGCTCATTATGGATGATGCGGACTCTGCAGTAAATCTGGACAGTGCGGCTACCTCAGCACACTGTGGAGGTGCAGACCCAGCAAACGCTGCCAGAAACGAAGAGACAGTAAACTACAACGTGGACAGTGTGGACAATGCAAACGCAATAGAAACTGCCAAAGATGAAGATATTACCGGTCCAGCCATCACGGACAACGCGGGGGACGACGCCCCGTGTGCTGACACCGTCAGCGCTGAGGGGAGCACGGACAGTGCTGATGGTACAGACAGCAGGAGCGTGGAAACTGATGACACTGTGGACAGTATGGATCAAAGTGCCAAGGGCGACAGTAACGGCTGCGAGAGCGACGGCGACAGCACCAGCGAGAGAACTTGTCTGGAGGCCATGACGCCTGACGGGCAGGACTACTACCTGAGGCTGGGCGATACCCCTCAACGGCGCTCTGCCCTGCGTCTCTCACGCATCATTGCCCGCCAGCAGCTGCTACGGAGGCTGGCACAAGGTAGAAAGAGAGAGAGTAATGGCAGAGTTATAATGTGTTATAAATGTTTGGAATATCACTGTGAATAGATTTGTGCCTGGTTTTACAGTCTGTGACCTGAATTTGACTTAAAGTTGGACGTTTTCTCAAGAAAAAAAGGAAGAAATTGTATGAATTTAATCAACTGATGTCATATTTTTTCACATTGCTTGTATTTCCTCCTCCAGATGTGCTGCGTTTACAAGCGGGAGATGGAACATGAGTTTTTTTTTTTTTTTTATGGTTTTAACCTTACCATTTGATTTATGACGCTTCTCATGAATGTTTAGTTTTCTTTTCTTCTGCGGATGAACTCAAGAAACCCCGTCGTCAGCTCGTCCCCTCAGACATAGAGAAGAGGTGTGGGGGGCGGATTCTAACAATGTAAGCTTCGATAAAGAAAGTGTGAAACAGGAAGATTCTGATTGTAGCCTTTTCACAGAAGATCGTGTCTTTCCTCATTGAGTATTTTACTTCAGTTTTTTTTACCGAGGATTTCGCAACACTATCTGAAGAGACGTTACTCTTAGACATAACCCATCTATCTTCTGTTTCATCATGCTTTTTAAAAGTATTCTTTATGGGCAAGAGCTTGCACACTTAAGATTCCCAGTACTCCCACTTCCTTCTGGTTTTACTCAGTGAGACATTTCCCCCTCCGTAGATATTTTTCATAACTCTGAAAGAAGTCACAACAAACCCTAAAGGACTGTGTTATTGTGTTATTGTTTTTGTCTGTGTCTCCTCTACAAAACTCATCAGCTTTGTATTCGATGGTCACTTCCTCAACTTCCTGTCACATGACTTATGTTTCCCTGGGAACGAACAGAACATCCTGATGGAAAATTGGAAATTGCCACAGCATAGAGGCTTTGGGCTGTTCCACATGCTCCTGTTATGTGCGTCGAGTTCATTGCAGAGGATGAGCTGTTCTCCTCTGTGCGCTGAGGTTTTTCCCATGTATGATATTCGTACATTTAAAACACATACAGATACAGTAGTGTGTGTTTTTTGAATCACCATGATGACTCTGGTCTGTTGAAGCAGCAGTAACATGTCAAGTCCTGTGTTAGGTGGATTTTTTTTCTCACCCCTGCTTATAAATTTGAGAGTGAGAGAGACATGAGTGTTTCGGCAGGTGAGGAATGTAGACGGAGGAGCAAGTTTATGCCTGTGCTGGATTTGGGTGATGGTATGACTTATTTAACTTTCACTCCCTTGCCTCTTACACTTGCACACACTTTTTTGCCTCTTCTTCTGCAATCATACTCTTTCTCTTACTCACCCACACACACACACACACACACACACACACACACACACACACACACACACACACACACATACACGCTCCGCAGTTGCATTCCACTTTGCAGCAGCTGCTCGACTGTCAGACAGACTTAAATAAAAAAGAACTCCGTGACCTAACCAAACCTACATCTGATTCTTCTTAAAAGCAATAGATTTTGATTCATATCTTATTGTACATGGCCTCTCCAACCATTTAGATTTATACATGCACATGTCTATGTACTGACAGGTGACTATTTAAAGCAGCTGTTGTCAATATATTTACGGACACAGTGGAACAATGACCATGTGTAACACTGCTACACAGCGTTACACTGTGTGCTGCCTGCTCTGCACCAAATGGCAAAATGACACAGTTAGCAACCAGCTAGTGAACAAAGTGGAGCAATTGGCAACTAAAAAAGCCTGTAATTTCCCTCAGGAGATGATGGAGACCAAAAACAGCTGAAAGGAGCTGCGAATGTTGGATTTAATATTCATCAGGAGGCCAGAAACACGACTCAAAATGAATGCTGATGTTGCTCTGTGTCTGCTGGATGTGAATATAGGCAACAAGCCACGAATAAGTTCGCTGTATCAACTTAGAAGGTGATATGTGTTGTGATCACAGCTCCTGCCCCCAAGCAGCTCAGTTTTTGTGAAGTTAAAGGAAAATCCAACATAAGCTCTGTTTCCACCACAGGAACCTCTGAGGAACTCAGTTTCCCAGGAACCATGGGTCTGAATTAAGTGTTCAGGGGAGAGATAGTTTTACCCCTAAAAAGTCCCCTTACTTTATGAGGGTTTCGGGAACTTTAAGGGTGAGGCTGATTGGTCAGGGATGCTTTTGTTTTCCACAGCATTGATATACACCTGGCATTTCCAAAAAACCCGTAACTGCAAAAAACACGTTGTTTTACTTGGCCCCACTGTGGAAAAATCACAATGTACTGCAGGAACTTTTACCGCTGGGAAAGTTCCTGGACATTGACTTCTTCTGAAATGAAAGTATCTCGAACCTTTGGTGGAAATGAACCTATAGTTGCTGTGTCCAAAATCCGTAATAAATATTAAAGCTAAGCAGGTTGTCAGTACACAGTCTGTTCATGCTGGAAAAGTGGGAAAAAAAAACAAAAAACTGACTGTACGCCAAACAGTCAGCATTCATGCTAAAAAAACAACTGATTTTTGAGTGTGCGGTTGATGGATGCTATTTTCCCATGGTGCAATGCACAAAGGAAATTGAGGAGCGCCTTTCAGCTGCAAAGAATTAAAACAAATAGGCCATTTTCTCAGGAGACATTTTGAGTTGTCATTGCAGGCAGGAAAAGCACATGAGACACATTTTATTAACAGTGTAAGCAGCGCCAGTGAGCTAACGTGCACAGTGCTAAGACCCCGGCACTTGCTCACCTAAATGGAATATATAGTCATATATAATATATCCTGATATGGCATGTCTAAAGTTACACAAAGTGAAACAAATAACTATTATATTCATGTAAAAAAACACTTTGATGTCTGTTTGTAAAGTTCAATTGGTAGTGACATTCATCTGCATAAAGTATTCCATCATTTCCTCTTAGTATACATTTACATATATTTATATGCTGGTATATAATATATACATTCAGTGTGCAGTATGGAAGCAGGGCACACTGATGTCGTTGATGCTGTTTCAGCACGGGCCTCCAGAACAGGCTCACTGCTTCTTGCCATAGACTCTCTCAAAATCCACTGGAGGGATGAAACATCATTTATCCAAAAGATATTCCCTAATTTGGTGTTTTGATGATGATGGAGGTCACTGTCTTACACCTTGACCCAAAATCTCCCTCAAGTTTTCATTTGGGGATGAAAGGCAGAAACTGTGATTCAGCTCACTTTCATACTTGCCGCTGCAGAGTCCGAGTCACTGAACGGTTTCTTCAGCTCGTTTATTCGGATTTGCTCGTAATTCTGACTTGTCACCTGTCTGTGTTTTATTTGAACGGAAGCCTTTTTATGAGCAGCTCTCACTGAATTGAGTGACAGTTCGCTCTCTATCACTCACGGCCATTCTCACCACAACCACTGGTGCTCTGCCAAACCACAAGGCTGCACTGACTGCTGCTCCAAGCCGAGCACCAAATGTTTTCCATTCAAGTCAAATCACTGAAAGGCAGAAGGAATACGATGCGGCACATACAAACGGTCACTTTACATGCCATAACCATAGCCTGAAGCCATATAATAATTTGACAGAAATGTAAATGCACTTCTGTCGCATGTTGCTTTAACACCCTCTGCTGGAGAAAAGGTGGCATAACCAAAAACACAGACGGATCACATTCAGTCTTGTCTCATCCAATCTCATCATATCCAACCTTATTAATGCAGTCTGGTAACTCACCATAACCCCCGGTGCTGTTACTAATTATGGCTAACTGCTAACCTTCAGCAGTCCTGCCAGGACCTGTCATGTTATATCCCGGGCTGTGCTGTCCCGCAGTTAGTGATGCGCAGGAGACTCTGTGCCTGAACCTGCACTGATGTGATGCCAGCGTTGATTCTGTTTTACAGTACATTCCTTAGGACTCAACATCATCGCAGATGAACCGTGCGGGACAGGACAGACATATTCCCCCCTCCCTTCCTTCCTTCCTCCCTCTCTCCCTTCACTCCTCCTCTGCCTTCTTCACTAGTTTTTTTTTTCTTTCTTTGTGACCTTTAAACATGAAGGAGTAAGTGCTTTAGCTTATGTGGGAATATGGCTGCTTTCCAGGCATACTGTGCGTGTATGTGTATGTGTGTGTATGCATGTGTGTGTGTAGTGTTGTAGAGACACTCAGTTCATGCCTACGCAGTCTCCTCTGTCCCTTTCTTTCTGTGATGTTTATATCTTAGTTATCTAATTGATTTTGACTTAAGCAACATTTAGATATGACTTTGTGAAATTAAGTAACTACTCTCCGGTTCTGCTCTCTGTTGCCGCTCATTATCCATTTGTGAACCTCAGTACAGTTATCCCAGCTGAGTCCCACTGACATGTTCAGTCCAGGGACTTCCTGTTGCTGTTCTTAGCTCACATGCCGCTCTGGACGCTTGGGAAATTCAGAGCAGGAACTGATGTCATGCGAGGCACTTCAGGGTCCTTGAGACCCAGTACTACACAGACATAATACTGAGAAAAGCCTGTCAGAAAGTCAAGGTTTCTGCCGCTGGATAAAAGGGAGAAAATGAAAGCTAGAGGAAAGAAAGGCGAAGGCACACTTTCAGAAACAAAAAAAAAGCTGTGAGGACATTGGGGTGCTTGTACTAGATGTATTATGTAACATAGTGGGCACCCTGTTATGTAAGGAATTACCTTACAGCCCCTTTTGTCCCATACATGGACGTCCATATTCACACACCCACACATAGTCAGACGCACACTCACACACATACCATCTGTCTACCTTCCCTGCTGTTGTTCTAGTGGCCTGCTGCCTGTTGTCATATATTCTACGCTGCAGGAAAGCAGCGACATGGAATAGGCTGAAGGAAAAGCACGGTAGGCAGCTCGGATTAGCTCTGCCCGACTGTGCGCATTGGTGTGTTTTGTGGTCCACTAATAACATGTTTGTGTACTAATTAATCTCTTGATTAAATTCTGCACAGATGAATAGCAACGCTTTGTTCCCACATTGACAGGAGCTTTGCCACTTGGCACCGTTGTGCACAAACACAAAGACGCATCGCCAATTCCACATGCACAAACACTATGATGAAGTGCGCCACTCTGTGCTTATTTTTTTTTTCAACCTTATCTCAGGACCACAATGGCTTCATGAGTAGTTATTATGTTTGAATGCGACACTCGAAAAGTCGGTGTTGGTGCAATTTGTTGATGGAGGGTTTTGAGGTTCTATGTAGGATAAGTTATGCATTTACAAGTACAATAACCCATTTATTTATGTATGAGGGCTGCAGTTAGTTTAGTTTGTAAAGACTTTTTTTTTTTTTACCTTCCCCAGCCTGTGTTTAGCCCGCTGGTTCCTTCTAAAGACAAAAACCTTGAAAAACTAGTCATGAATATATAGTTTCTCATTTTCTAAAGCAGCTGTAGTGCTGTCGTTTTTAGCAAACCTTACTCAAACAGGAATAGACTGTGCATTTGTTGACTTTATGGCACCACAACCTTGTGTGTGGGATTGGCTCAAAATAAACTACAGCTCCTGCGTTCTCTGTACTGAAGGAACATGTCGACCTGTGCAACCTCACTGAAGTGTTTCTAATGCAGGTCTGTGGCACAATCTGGAATGATCAGGATCTTTTTTTTCAAAACCTGGTTTCTATAAAGAGAGAAATCTTTCAAATCTCACATGCAGTGAATAAGTGGCTGCTGTGGTATGTCTTCCTCCCTGCGGTTTTCTCACAGGGTCTGTCCATCTCTACTGCCCTCCCCACCCCAGCTGTCTGCCTGTCTCATCCTTTTTGCATTCTCTCTGACTCACTGGGGGCAACATCTGGACTGTGCTAAATGTCTGTGCTGGTGTGTGTGTGTGTAATGTATGTGTGTGTTTCCACAATGCATCCTCCCACACTACTGATCTGGTTCCTGCAGTATTGTACAGTAAACTCATAGAAAGAGGACGAGGTCAGAGTCTCCTTGCCATAGCCTGCCAGTCGGTTCAGCTGACATGTGAAGTTAGCGTCCACCAGTCGTCAGTCTGTGACCTCAGGGTGGGGGGGTGGGGGGGCTGGCTGATGCAAACGCCAGCTGAAATGAGCCATTTCCTCCGTGGATTAGATGTGGCAATAGCAGCTCTCAAAGAAGATGTGGAGTCCTGTTGGATCAAAGTGGAAGAAAGGATGAAAAGGTGTCAGCAAAAGAAACATGGACGGATGGATTGAGGAAAATGTGTGAGGGAGTATTTTTGTTTAGAGAAAGATAAGGTTAAGAGTAAGAGAAAGGGGAAAAGTTATATTCAGGATGTAGAAAGAAATGGGCACAAGAAGGAATAAAAGGGAAAAGGCAAGAAAGTAGAACAAGAGTGAGGAGACGAAAGGAGAAGCAGAGAGAGAGCTGTAAAAATAGAGAGATATTGTATGTGGATCCTAACAAAGCAGAAAGTGCGAGAGAGGAGGTTGAGGAGAAAATTAGAGGGAAGAGAAAACCTGCATGGGGCAGGCTGGTAGAGGGAGGCAGAGTTGTAAACACAAGGGGTTGGAAAGGCAGCGAGGAAGGAAAGCACAGAAAGTTGCCACTTGATGGAAAGCTGGACGGTAGTGAATGGATGTGCGATGGGACGGAGAGGGAAACTTCAGTCTTGAGCAAAGGAGAAAGAAATAGCAGCATGTCATCACCCGCACCATGAAGGCTTCAAGTAAGTTTTCAGTTCTCTTGAGTTTCCTGCCTCTCACTGGAATTTCTCTTTTCTCTACGGCCTATTTTCAGAGTGTTACCAAAAAAAAAACAAAAAAAATCTTTTCACGATCTGCCCATGTGTTGCCTCATATGTGATTTGGAGAGAGGAGTTATGCTGAGAATGTTGGGAGAGGGACGTAATTGCTGGATTGCGGTGGCAGGATCATTTCCTGTGACCGTTCTCATCTCTGATGGTGAAGACGGAGGCTTTTTATTGCCATGCTGAACTTTGTCCCCTGTGCTTCTGCGGTGCCCTCTCGCTGCCTCCTTCACTTGCCAGCACCTCTGAACCAATGAATGAGACGAGTGAGAGGGAATGAGTGGGGCTTTGAGAAGAGGTATGAGATGAGGGCGGTGATTTTTAAGGATGATGCAGGATTACTGTTGTCGGCGGTGGTTTTTCACCTGCGTTTGTTTGTTTGTTTGATTGTCAAAGCACTGACCTGATTTGCACCTGATGGAGGGATGGGTCATGGGCCAGGGTAAGATTTTGGTGTGAATCCGATTAAAGGGGGAGGATCCAGGAATTTTTTAATATTGCAAGAAAGGACGTATTTCAACATTGTAAATTTCTCGGGAAATAATGTTATCCTATCAGTCTTAATGTAAAATATCTGACATATTACTGGTGTTGATATCTATGACATTTGGTGCAGATCCAGATAATAATCCAGATCTGAGAGATGTGTGTAGGATTTTTTGGCCTTAGCGGAGGTATATATGCTCTACTGAATGCCTTCTAGTTAATGAGAGTGATATTTTTGTGTTATATTTGATAGCTTTGTGTGAAGGTTGATTTTATTTTGAAAAACTGGTCATATAGCTATTTCTTCTTCTTCTTCTTCTTTCTCCATTTCTGCTTTGAGTTTTTAGAAGATATCCCTCTACAAGCCCCCCTCCCCCACCTCCCACCCCCCTCTCTCTGTCTCTCTTGTCCTTGTTTTACATATATATGTGTATGTATGGGTGTGATTGTGAGGATGGGTGTCTGTATGTATATTATATATAAATTTATACTTCTGTATTTTATTAAAAAATCTGCAAAGATTTTTTAAACCAAGGTCATTCATATGTCTTTGTAAGCACAGAGCTCTGCAGAGCGGTTTAATCAGTGTCTGCTCATAAAGAAAACATACACACACACGCACGTTTGAGAGCTGCCAGTTTAGCAGTCTGAGCAATACATATGCAAGCGGAAAAAAGTAGTAAAACAAATGCCTGTAAAACGTCTCGTAATTCTGGCGGCAGCGGCTAATGGGGTGTGGTGCCATGTGTAAGGCCTGTTAAATTTATGCAATAACAGCTGAAACCTGGCCGCTGGTTCATGTGAGTGGATATTGTTTGAAAATACAGGATATTTCATGTTAAACTGTGTAAACTGTTTCCCTTTGTCCTCTCAGGATAATGCATCCCTCTCTGGCTCACGTCCAGCTTTTTCCAATCCCATCATTCCAGTGAATTCCCAGAGGAAAATGTAATTCCCTCAGATGTTCCTCCCCCATATGCTGAAAATGCTGGGATAAGGAGAACAGATGAATACAATGTTATGTTCATCATTTTTGCCTTTGAGTCTAAATTTATTTATATTTTAGAGAGAAAATAATTAACACAGCTCATCAAGCTTGGCATAGAGAAGACATACAGTCCACTGGAATTCCCAGAGGGAAATTTAATAATGTGGGACTTTCCTCCTTCAACATGATGTGATATTAGCTCCCTTACTCTTAACTGTTTTCAGATTTTGTATTAAACGGTAAAACCATAAATGCCAAAAAATCTGTCTAATCTGTGTGTAATCAACATGCCTCTACTGCTTTATTTTTGCTTTGCAGAGATTGAGGCTAAGGAGGCTTGTGATTGGCTTAGAGCTGCAGGATTTCCACAGTATGCCCAGCTCTACGAAGGTAACACACACACACACACACACACACACAGTAGCCAAAGTCCAGAATTTATCCAGCTGCCTTGCTTCACACAAACACTCGCCTCTTCATTTCTCTCCGTTTGTTCACTCCTGCTTCTTGTTTTCTCTCTGTCTGACTCCCTCTGTCTTATTTTTTCCATCATCTCTGTCTCTCTCTCTTTCTCCAATCCCTCCATCTTCATATCCCCATCTTCTAGGCCTCTGTGTTCTATTTCCAGGCTTCAGTTCCTGTCCAGAGGGAGGGGTCATGGGAAAGGCCTTGTTATCACTGCTGGGACTCTCACACAGATTCTCTTTCTCTCTTCCTTATTCCACCTTTCTCTCTCTCTCTCTCTACCCTTTCCTCGACTCGCCCACACTCTTTCTGTCGGTCATCTCCCTGTCAAAGCCTGCGTTTTCTCACTCTTCCTTCCTCTGTCCTTTCTTTCATCTTGCCCGTTTTCCACCTTTCTGGAAAAGCTACAGCTATTCATTCATGTGATGATCATCAAGCCTCATACAATTGAGACACAAACAGGAAATGGCCCCAGTAATCTAAGAAGTGGCTCTTAAAATCCAGCAGTCCTTCTTTAGCAGCACACACCCACACACACACACACACACACACACACACACACACAAACACACACACACACACACACACACACACACACACACTGCACTTCTCTGACAAATCCTGTGAGTTCCAGTAATGTCGGGTTATGGATGCTGGCCTCTGGGACTCTGTGGCGGCTCCAGGGCGCACATGATGCCTGCAGTCTGCCACCACACACAGAGAATCGCCAAAATAAAAGCCTTGAGTCATTTTGGCATTGTGCAGAATCCAAGTTATTTTGGGGGTTTGAAAATGTGTCTGAGTCTGTGTCTGTGTGTGTCTGTGTGTGTTCTGTAAACTCCAGATGCAGATGGCAGGTGTTCACTGTAGCAGCAGTTGTGCCGTATACTTCAGTTAAACTGTCAGAGGAAACTGCTATCTCCAGTCTCCTGTCAGTCAAACTCAGTATCTCGTTTTTCACTGTTTCTTCTCTCTCTCTGACTCTGTCTCATAGATTCCCAGTTTCCAATTGATATTTCCTCAGTGAAAAGGGACCATGACTTCTTGGACCGGGATCTGGTGGAGCCTCTGTGTCGGTAAGAACACACATATTCATACTGTACACTTACACACCGGACACACGCAGACCTCGTTTAACACCAGTAAAATCACCCCAGAATCCTTTTCTGCCCCCCAGCTCTGTGCATTGACTTGTCTCTGCGGCCTGGTGCTAACAGGCTAATCATTAGACGTATGACCCCGACCCTTAACGAACTCCCCACCCCTGTCTCCCGCTCAGACACCCAGCCTTTGATCTGGTCACCTCCCCCTCCCCACTGCCACGCTCTGATCTCCCATTCAAAGAGAGGAGACCCTCAGGGGGCAAAACACGGTGGTGGTGGTGGTGGTGGGGTAGAAGGGAGTGGGAGTTAAGGGGTGAGGGAAACGGGGAAGGAGTGAGTGGATGCCAGTGTATTCTACCAGATGGCTTTGAGCGGTGCCTCTGCGCACTTCTATGATCTCTCTGTTTCACATCTCCTATTCTCCTCCTCAGTGAAGTTTTCCCAGCGTGCACAAGCACACGCCCCTCCCCACCCTTATCTTTTTCCCCCCAATGTCTATGATAGAGGAGGGGTGTGGTAATTATAGCGTTAGTGATTCCTGACAGCTATATTGCACGAGAATACACATCAGACCCCCCTGAGCTGAGTCTCAGGAGCTGTAAAATCATAATGAGGTCTCTCTTGTTCTGTGCATCACTCTTTACATTTACATTACGTTTTTTTTTTTTTCTCCCTTTTTAGATTATTTAGCTTACTCGTGCTTGCAAAAAATACACATTGTATGGAACATAGACTTCTCAATCTGTATGAATATATGTGCAGTCGAGGATTGTTTGTACCATCCTGCAGCAGAAACACAGGGTGTGGAGACTACAGTGGCTCCCTCTGTATATTTTCCAACTTGAATGTTACTTTAAGCTTGAAAGACAGTTGATATGACAGCTCTATGCTTGCTGTTGGTGTTTTTTTCTTTTTTGGCACAGCAACAAGAAATCCCTCCTGTCTGCCAGTTTGTGTGAGAGGACAGAGAATGTTAACAGTGTACAAACAAGGATTTCCCAGAGGCTGAAATCTTTTAAATGACAGAGGTCACAAGACCCAAAAACATGTTTTTAATGATCCCATCATGAAAGGCACCAACACAGACACCACCCTGCTATCCAGCTTCTGTTCACATCCCATTCAGTTGCAGAAAGGGGGAGACAGTGGGTGGGAAGGATGGGTGCAGACAGCAGAGAGATGTTTTTTTTTTTTTTTTTTTGTAAGGATGTTGCCCCCAGCACTCTAGAGTATGGAAGTAAAAGAGGGGGTGGGAATGGGTGACAGATGAAGGGAGGAGGGAAGGAGCCGGCTGCGCTTCAGCGTGAGGATGTCCCAGAAGAGTGATGCTGGAGAAGGAGAGGGAGGAATAAGGAGGAGAAAGGGCACGGATGGGAGGAGAGAAGCAGGGTGAGAAGAAAGGGATAGACAGAGTCAGAGAAGATCAAATAGGAGAAATGAAGGGGCATGTCTGAAAGACTCAGAAGAAAAGAAGGAGAAGGTGGTAGTGAAAAGTAAGAGAGGAGAGTGAAAGTGAGCAGCGTAGTGCAACAGACAGAACATATCTAACCTACCAGGTCTAGCATGTTTGATTGACTCTGTGTGTGTGTGTGTGTGTGTTGCAGACGTCTAAATACTCTGAACAAGTGTGCCTCCATGAAACTGGATGTCAGCCACCCCAAGAAGAAAGTAAGCCAAAAATTTTTTTAACTTTACATTTGTTTTGTTTTTACAAAGAAATACAGAGAACGTAGCCAACGCTCAGGAATAGACACATTTTTCTGTAATATCTTTGTGGAGATTTGTTCATCACTTATTATACGCACTTATTATACAAAGTAATACTTTGTCTTTGCAATATACATCTGAAAATGTGATGCCATGGTGCTGAAAGGGGGGGGGGGTTCACCATGTGATGTCATTTAGACCGTGTTCACATGTCATTCTGGTGCATTTACATTCGGTCCAACTGATTTATGGCAGATGGGAATGTTGTTATTCAGACTAGATCAATGGCTGCGCACTGACTCAAAATGGTCTTCACTCCCATAATTACCAGTAGGGATGATGACAGGTTTGGTTAACCATCCCAACCCGCCCAGGGAGGTCGACATCTCAAAACAATCAACAATTCAAGAAGCACACAGTGAAAACTCTATCAAGAATGTACAGAGACAATAATACATCAGATATATCAAGTGTACCATCGATATCTGAAATATAATAAAAGAAAATAATAAATAGTTGTAAATTACATGAAATGAGACATTAAAGTGTTGTACATTACAACCAGGAAATCTCCACTCATATTGTTCTATTAACTTAACTATTAACTAACAGGGATGTATGTTTTCATCAGGACTATCGTATCATTTCGCCAAGAAGCTACACCCAAAATACTGTAGCCTCTATCAAAAATTACAATTGCTACATTTAGAAGAAATGTTCTGTTTCATAGTCTCGGTTCAAACCTCAAAGTGAGACTTTGAAGAACAAAATTTGTTTTGATTTCACGTCACATGTAGTGCTGATGAAGGGCATCTGTAATCTGTCATTCCATGTGTTTACAACCCTTGATTTATTTGTTGTAAATCTTAAATGGACTAGAAGTAAGAGAAAAGAATTAGTCAGGATATTTCTTCTTACACCAAATCAATCTGTGCAAACACAAACACAAACTCCTCATGGACTGTGTTACCTAATGCTTCCTTCATCCCTCCATAGGGTGATGACTCTGATGAAGATGACCCGTTGGCTATCAGCAAACGTTGGACATTCGAGTGGAGTAGCCGACGCTGGTCTCGCCTTCAAGACTTCCTGTTGGACAGCACCAATGAAAGCAGCCCGACGGGTCAGGGGGAGGAGGGTCTGCGCAGCACAGTGAGCAGTGAGAGCGTGCTGACGGACCTGAGCGAGCAGGAGATCACAGAAATCTCCTCGCTGCACAGTGAGGACTCCGCCTCCGCCATGCCTGACTCTATATCTATGGCGTCCCTCTCCGCTTCCTACCAACCGCCAAGGGAACTCCCACACTACAACTCCCTGCCAATCAAGAGCAGCCGCCATGGGCAAGGAGGGCGGAGCAAAGCCAAAGAGTTTTTGCGTCGAATGGAAATGATGCGCACTTGGGGGCCATCCACAAGGCGGAAAAGCTCAAATCGCAGGCCGCCGCTGGTCATCAGCGGGCCGGTGTTACAGGGGGAGGAGCCTCAGGCACTGCAGATGCTCCAGTGTACTCCCATCAGCCAATTAGAGCACAGCCCTAAGCACATCCATGAAACTGATGGCGACACTTCTCCTGTCAGCCTTACCAATGATTGTAAAGACCAGTCCATGGTGAGTGTGAGCCCCAGCAGTGAGACAGTGGCGCCCAATGTAAAGGAGCCTGTGTGTACAAAACCCCGCACTGCCAGCAAGAGAAGCAGCATGTATCTGGAGGATATGGAGCTGCCTTCTCAGGGTAAGAGGACTGAAGGGCAGAGCCAGTTTGGCAGAAACCAGTTTCACTCATATGAAAACCTCCTTATTCACATCCCCAAAGACCATAAGCCAGGCACCTTTCCAAAAGCTCTATCCATAGAGAGCCTGGCACCTTCCCCTGGCGACAAGAACAATGGCCCTCAGACACAGGCCCAGACTTCTCCACCCAACAATGGCCTGGGTGAGCCCTGGTCTGGTAAACCTCTTTCCAAGCCCCCCTGTCCTGGAGCGCCACGGGGCAGCAGGGCGAGTGTTTATGACAACGTGCCGGGCTCCCACCTGTACGCCAGCACAGGAGACCTGCTGGACTTAGAGAAAGAGGACAACCTGTTCCCTCACCTGGACGACATCATCCAGCACGTCAGCGGCCTGCAACAAATAGTGGACCACTGGAGCCGCAGCGTGCTGCCCGAGGGTGAGACAGGGGAGGGGGAGGAGGAAGGGGAGGGCAGGACCACCCCCAGCGAAGGCGAGAGAGATGGAGTCTCCTTGAATGACACCGATTCAACAGGGACCAGTCGGGAGAGGCGGGACTCTGGAGTTGGGGCCTCACTGACAAGACCACGGTGAGCAGCTGCTCAGATAATTTGGGTTTATTAAAACTTGGGTTGTGTTTTCATAGTTTTGGCCCTCATTTTTATTGGCTATGAAAACATTGTGAACACCAAAGTAATCAGTGAGATCTTGGAACGTGCACACATCACTACAGCAAAGTCTAATAAGGCAAGAAACAAGCTGTCAGACGGTCAGACAGGCTGTAAACAAGCCTGATCATTGAAACCACTTTATTTGGAGGTAAAACTGAAAGTGAGGGCCCCCAAAATATCAGTGATAATACTTCCATTGCAGAGGAAAACTGTAGTACAGTTAATATGGTTAGCAAAAGCTGAACCAGGAAGTTGGTCTACAAGCTGTGAGGGATGTTTACAATGAATGGTTAATAAGGAATAATTTAATAGCAGCTACACCTTCATTCTCTTTGCTGGAGTTTGCCCAAACCTCCAGCTTTGGAGCCAGGATGGGGCAGTTTGATGGTTGTGTTTCCTGCATTGCTGTATTTTTCTGTCTGTATACCCAGATCTACAGCTTTATTATCACAGATAAGAAACAATGAGAATTATCCTTTAAAATGACCTGGTCCGGCCTCTACATTAGCTGAATCACTCTGAGTCTCCTGTTCTTTTCTCCCCCATCTCAGTCTGCGATGGCCCAGCTTCAGAACCTCTGATCATCTCAACCAGCCAGCTTCCTCGCTGCAGATCGGCAGCCAATCAGCAGGCCAGCTCAGCCTGCTGCAGAAGTTCTCTTTGCTCCGCCTCACCGCCATCATGGAGAAATACTCAATGTCTAACAAACACGGCTGGACATGGTGGGTATCCGCGCTGCCACACACCAGTGCCTGACAGAGATTGTACCCTGTCTCTGTCCATATGTTTTTCTCTTCTTCTCCACAAAGTGGCTATTAGCTCATATTTTATGCATGAGTTCATAATTCAGGGAATTTACAAGATGTGATGTCAGACACTTTGACATGGAAAGTGTCTGGAACCTCTGGTCTTACTTTTATTTTATTTTTTTCACTGTATTCTCATTTAAATTATATGAACAAACTTTCTGTTTTGTTTTTATTGCCTTATAATTTCCAATCTTCCATGCCAACTGAGGAATATGTGCTCTGTGACAGCAATAGTGTCACAGCTATTACAGTGGCCTCTGTTACTTACAACTTCTCTTCATCAGAGCTGAATTACCAGGACCATATGCACAGTCAACACAACATCTGCTTCACGTACTTCACTGATCCTTGCAGCAAGCACGGGTTTGTGCATACTCAGTAATCAAAGGCGCCAGTGTTGGTCAAAAAACTGGCTTTAGATTCACATCCGCAAAAAAAAAAAAAAACCCACCAGTCTCCATGACCCACAAACACAAGCACATCCTTGTGTTGTTAACGACCGGTCCTGTTCATTTTTTATTATCCCCGAGAGGGAAATTCTGTTGACCAGCATCTACATGAGGAGAGAGATAATGAAAGCACAGGCCGCTCTTTCTCCCACACACTTCCCTAATTGTTTTCTGTCTATCGCTCCCAGGTCTGTGCCCAAGTTTATGAAGCGCATCAAGGTGCCAGACTACAAAGAGAAGAGTGTGTTTGGTGTTCCCCTCATCGTCCATGTCCAGCGTTGTGGTTTTCCGCTCCCTCTGTGTTTACAGCAGGCCCTCAGCCACCTCAGAACACACTGTCTGGACCAGGTTAGAAAACAGCTTTTACACGACTGGATTAGAATCTGTACATTTCTTCCTCATTCTGCTAATTTTGGTTGTTTAAATCTCAAATACGAGTCAGCTGACAAAAAGCCTTGTGCCTTGTTTTTTCTCCTCATCTCTCCCCGCTGGCGTTCCCCTCTCAGGTGGGATTGTTCCGCAAATCCGGCGTGAAGTCTCGTATTCAGGCTCTGAGGCAGCAGTGTGAGCTGTCCCCTGACTCTGTGAGCTACGAGGACCAGTCAGCCTACGACGTGGCCGACATGGTCAAGCAGTTCTTCAGAGATTTGCCTGAGCCTCTGCTAACAAGCAAGCTGGGGGAAACTTTCCTGCATATTTACCAGTGTAAGTCGCCCTCAGGAGCCGTGAATCCCGTGACACGTCGTCACGGCATGCACAAAATACTGAAGCTGTCGCAACACAGCTGATGGTATCTGCCTCAGCCTCTGGCCAAGGAGATCATTCGGATGTGGATTGGTTCAGCCAGCCAATAAACTGATGTTACTTTCACGAGTTGAATTTCAAACAGTTTACATTGCAGCTACAGCAAGTAGAAGAAATAAGTGACACATATTTTTCATGTCTAACAATGACTGTTTAATACTTTTATTTCCTTTAGAATAATCGTTTTTGATCACGTCCAAAATGCTGCAAATGAGCTTCTTTTTTTCAGTCATGAAATATATCAGCAGCACTAACCAAATCTGACCAAAATAGTATGTGATTTCAAATCTAAATTTTTACTTCTTCCTGTGTATATATATATATATATATGTATACATGTATTATGTATACATAATTATGTATTATGTATACATAATTTTATGTTTGAAATGTGCATATGTGCTCTTAAAGACATCAAATATTTGGCGTTGGGTCATCTGGTGGCTAAATGGTTAAAACACATACCAACTGTCAACTATCAAATAATAGAAAATAGCCAAAATAATAATCTTTAAAAAATATATTTTGGGTTTTGGTAACTGTGACTTTTTCTCCGATCCATCATTCAATTCCTCTTTTCTTCAGACGTCCCAAAGGAGCAGAGGTTGCAGGCCGTCAGAGCGGCCATTTTGCTGATGCCAGACGAAAACAGGGAGGTCCTGCAGACGCTGCTCTGCTTCCTGCGCGACGTCACTTCCTTGGTGGAGGAGAACCAGATGACGCCGATGAACCTGGCCGTTTGCCTGGGACCTTCGCTCTTCCACCTCAGCATACTGAAGAACGAGATGCTGTCGCCAAGGTGCGCGTCTGAACTGACGAGGGCACCGATGCTCAAACTCAGTGACCGAAGTCTGTTGTTATTATGAACAGATGAGACCTCGTACCAGCCCTGTTGCTGTCAGTATTATTACATTTGTGCCTAGCAGTAATACTTCGTATAATGGCAGTAGTATAAGTAATGTCACTTCTACTGTCATTACTATTATGGTCACCGATTTCCCTCTATGTAATTTTCCACCATGTCAGTATCAAGCTTCCCCCGTGTTATTATTTTATACTGTTGTTTGGTGGAGGTTCTCATGATAGAAATAACTTTTACTCCAATAAGTGCGTTCTTCTGTTTCTCCATGTAAACGCTCAGATGTTTTATGTTCTGCGTATTCCTATTCCTCAAGGTCAATCCAGAGGAAGTACACCACAGGCCGTCCCGATCAGAAAGACCTGAATGAGAATCTGGCCGCCACTCAGGGCCTGGCACACATGATCACTGAGTGCCAGCGTCTGTTCCAGGTCAGGATTGACTATTTACAGCAGTAAGATTGTTCTTGTTTGTTTCCATAACGGTAAAAAAATTGTAAATGACTGACCACAGTTTTACAATTCATTGTGTTGACAAAGAAATAATACATGACCACGTCTTTATATATGAAATTAACAGACAAAAATAACATGAAGCGGGGTGACGTTTCCTCTGCTGAGTTGTTATTATCCAAGGACACTCTATAACTGTGTCTGAGCTCATTTCTAAAACTGTATATCATCATTACCTTGAGGCTGTCAGCGTGTACAGTGTATTTACTGCTGCCGTCAGCGAAAATCTCTAAAGGGACTAAGAAAACAGGCTTGATTACCATGTGCTTCTGCGTTTAATGTGGTTTGAAGAGTTTTCAGATAAACAAGAGTGGCTGACTCTTTTTGACTCAGGATACTGTACTGTATTGATAATGTACTAATATACTTCCAAAACATTAAAAGAGACCAGTGTTGAAGTTTAAAGGTTTTTATATGATGGTGATATTTGAAAGGCAGTGAGTGGACGCTGGATATTATCATTTTTGTACCAAAAAAAAAAGGGTATATGTTATTGATGTAATGGTAAATGGAAAACCCAGTTAAATTGCACTTATTTGTCAAAGTGTATTTCCTGTTTCAGACTTGGTAATCTTTAGCCCAGAGCTGATGTGATGTGATGTGATGTGATGCACGTCCTCTGGCTGTTCCCCTAGATCCCAGAGGAGATGGTGACGCAGTCTCGCAACTCGTACATGGAGGCTGAGCTGATGGTGCCCCCGCTGGACGAGCTGTGCAAGGCTCATGAGGAGGAAGTGGATGAGGAAGAGGAAGAGGAGGATGAGGAAGGATCCTATCATACACACCTAGAAAGCCTGGTCCAGAACCTGCTGAAAGAAGCCAGGGATAAGAGCAAAGGCTGGGTGTCTCGCTCAACTACTGACCACACAGAACTGGCATTTAAAAAGGTGTGTGGTCATTGAGTTGCTGGAATATGATTGGATTTTGAGAGGGGTGGGAGAGAAAGACACAAGGGAGGGAAAACAGGGAATATCAGCATCATTATAAATGTTACTTAGAGGTTTAAAGGGCCAAAAGAAATGAAATTAAAGGAATCTTTTTACACACATTTCTGTGCGCCCACTTATACATTCAAATTATACATGATAAGATAAGGCATAAAGCTCTTTTGTACCCACCCTGTCACAATAAATCTAACACTCCCCATGTGTTTGTGTGTAAGGTAGGGGATGGTAACCCTCTGAGGCGGTGGCGAGTGTGTGTGGAGGTGTCCGCAGCTCCCAGTGAGCTGCTGCAGCGGCTGCTGAAAGAGCGCCCTCTGTGGCAGACCGAACTACAGCAGGAGAAGGTTCTGGAGACGCTGGATAAACAGACAGACGTGTACCAGTACTCCTGCCGCAACATGGCGCCTCAGCCCAGCTGTGACTACGTGGTACTAAGGTCAGGATTACTGAAATTCATTCATAAGTGTTTGTCTGTGTTAGAGGCTGTTATCTAAAGAATTTTTTCCATCACTGAGCAGTAGATAGCACTCCAGGTACAAACGGCAATCACAAAGTCAATACCAACTGATACATGAAAAGCTTGTATTTTAAGACTATTCAAAACAACCTGCTCAAATATTTCCCTTAAATACAGGAACATTTCTGAAATACCATACTGTATAAAAAAAATGAATCTCAGGCTATTTTAGGATTTAAATAATTGACAAAGTCATTTTCTCAAACAGAAACACCAGGATCTCAAATGTGAGAATTTGCTGCTTGTATTGGTCTTACAGTAAATTAGTAAATTCAATCGTAAACTGAAATCACCTTGTGCACTGGGATACTATGACTGACATTTTTCATTGTTTCCTGATGTTATATGTCGGTATAGATCAAGAAAATATTTATTAGTTTCAGTCCTAATAAAAAGGTTATCAAACAATATATCACATTCCTACATTCAATGTCTGACTGAGCTCACAGCTTCTCTATTGTGTGTCTCTCCACCCCCTCAGATCATGGCGTACAGACCTGTGCAAAGGCTCATGTGCGCTGGTGTGTGTGTCCGTCGAACATGACGACAGCCCACGCGTGGGAGCGGTGAGGGGGGTTGTGCTGGAGTCACAGTACCTCCTCGAGCCCTGTGGGACGGGGAGGACGAGGCTCACCCATATCTCCAGAGTGGACCTCAGGTGTGGGCGGACTTCAAGTGCTCTCATAGTGAAGGTTTTGATAAACGTCGCGATCAATAATGTGCATTGTTTTCTATTCTCGCTACAGGGGGAGGTCTCCAGAATGGTACAACAAAGCGTTTGGTCACCTGTGTGTTAATGAAGCCCAGAGGATCCGCTCCTCTTTTCACCCTCTCGATCAGACGAGCACTGAGGCCAAGAGCTGAACCCCAGAAATGAAGCTTTTTTTTTTTTAAATCTTGGGTCACACTGCCAGAGCAGCTGGGCGAGACACCCAGTGACCCAGGAGCGGGAGTCATCCAGGCAACGGACTTTGGTGTCTTTTCATGCTGCTGAGCCACACTGATCTTTACTGTACCACACTGTGCTGAGTTACAGTCATTCACACACAAAGAAGAGAGGGGTATTTTTCTCATGTATTCCAGTAATTCTGCATATCACTACTTATTTATTTTCCAAGCCATTTTTTTCATACCATAGAACAAATGTGGGTTTCCAAATATGAAACAACTTATTTTCTTTTACCAGCCGTTGATGTTTCATATAATTGGCTCTTAACCATGTGCATTATTAGATGGGGTATTTTCAGTATTTATTGCTCTGGCTCATTCTTCAAAATCCTCACCTAAAAATCCAATATCTTGCAAAAAAAAAAAAAAAAAAAAAAAAAAAAAGGAAAAGAAAGATGGTCCAATGAATCAGGCAGCATCGGCAGGTTGGATCATGAGACCGTTTTTCTATAGTGTTGGTAAATGTTTAATCTCCAACACCTTCATTTGATATCACTTTAACTATTATTGTAATAGATTACCTACCGGAAGCTTACACATAACTATAACTGATTTTGTAGTAAGCTATGTGTGATTCAAGTTGGCATGAAAGTTACTCATATTTAAACTAGAAAACCTTTATTTGTATTGATTACTCTGAGGAATCTATCTTAACCCCATCTCTGTAAAGTGCCACATGGCCTGCCTGGAATATACATGAGCAATTTGATTGAAACTGTTTAGAACAATTTCTCTTCTCAGATATTTTATCGACTAGAAGTGAGAAAACAGATCCTATTCACCCCTGATCTGATTTAATCATTGTACATTTTAGAAAAGCAGCCATACAAACAACATCATCAATATCTGATGATTACATCATATACACGATTATTATTTGATTTAAACTGGACCTCCCTGACCTACATCAGCACAAATCTGTGGAGCCTGCCACAGATGCTGTAAAGACACAAATCCCCGTCTACAGGAATAACCAGGATCAGTACAATATGGGTACATGACAGCACAACATTGTGAAAAGTGCACTAGCTTCAGGACAAACAAGTACGTGAGGGATCTGGATCACAGAAAGGGGAAACACTCATCGGGTCCATAAATGTGCTTTAACCCTGTTATGGATACATTGTGTTGGATATCACTGTTGATTTAGTCCTCTGTCACTATTTTCACTATTTTCAGTGTTAATCTTATCTAAATGAAATGTTATTTTAAAGTTATTATTGTCAGTATATCTCTGTATATGGTATCATTGTTGCTTTTCTTTTATTATTTTTGCTGTCATGTTATACAATGTCTAAGACATGTGACCATTTCACTGCTTCTGGGAAGCATGTTTGAAATTTTGCATGTGTGGGTGTGTGCATGGATGTACCTGTGTATCTGCGTTTTAGATATACGTACAGCCTGTATTGTAAATATATATAAATATATATATATATATATACATGACGCTTTCTGTGCCAGCAGATCAAACATCATAGCTTTTCAGGGTCTTCCTATCATATTGATATGCTGACATGTGAACTTTCCACACAGCATCCTACTAAAGCAATAGCAGACTAAAGCTTGCAGCTTTTTTTTTTGTTTCGGCTGTAGGCAGCGTTGCTATGGTGTTGCTATGATACAGTGTCTCTACACTGCCACTAAAATCCTGTGTGGATGCTGTTTCCTGGAGAACAGTGTGGCGTGTGTGTGTGTGTGTGTGTGTGTGTGTGTGTGTGTGTGTGTGTGTGTGTGTGTGTGTGTGTGTGTGTGTGTGTGTGTAAATATGTGTGTAGGAGAAGGACAAAAAGACAGACAAAAGAATGAATGAGTGACTTTGACACGAGCCCTCAGCTGTGTGTGGAGAGGCTCCAGATCGAGCTGAGTAGCTGATTTATGCTTGGTTATTTCTGACAAAGTGACAGAAAAAAAGAACCATTGTTTCTAAACAAGACAATAAAAAAAAGAAAGAAAAAAAAGAATTCAACACTGTTTTCTGTTTGTGGAAATGTTCTTCAGTGTCACAGTAGCCTAAATCACAGTAAACACTGTGTATCACAAATATGTTTTTACTTTGTTCTGTGCTCTTGTGTCCATTGAGTGGTGCTGTTGCCCTGCTGAAGTCTGGAGGTCATGAACGAATGTGGGGAAAGTATGCCATAAAAAATATTTTGAGATAACTGAGTGAATGAAAAGTCATCACAACATCAGGGGATTCTCCCTAAGGACGTTTTCACTCTCTGTGTCCTTTCAGGGGATGGATGGTTGGAATCCAAACCACCACCACTCCGATCAATACTCAATCACATTTACCTACTTAGCCGTGTTAGATGGTGACTCTGGCAGAGGACGGTGAAGGTGTCTGAATACAGACGCTGCTCTCCCCAGCCTCCCTGTGTGCCACTGTGTCTGTTAGTTTTGAAACAACACAGAAATGAATGAAACATTGCTTTAACTTCTACCTCATTTAACAAGTCAGTGATTTTATCTAGAAAGTAGGGCACACTGTTAACAGCTCCTGAATGTCAATGATCCTCTGCACCATGGGAGTACTTTAGCTCCTCTACTCCATGGGCTCTGACAAATGAGGAACATGTTGCAAATTACACCATTAAAAAAAAAAAGGGATTACCGACAAGGTGAATCAAGCATTGATTTTCCCAATTGGATCCACTTTATTGCACAGTGGTTGAGTGTATTTTTTTTCTCTGATCCACAGCTAGAACACTAAAGCAGATGTTGACAATGAAGAAATGATCTATGCAAAACAAAAATCAATTTGATATGACTGTGCTTCCTCTCAGTATGCACAGATAAAAAGCAGATGGCTTCAGGAGATCATCGGTGCTCTTTCACACATGGTGACCCTGCAGAAGTATTTCAGAGTGACCTCTTCTGGAGGAAACAGGAAGTGCATGTCCTGCTACCACCCCAGCCCAAGAGTTATTAATATCCATGGCACATTTTTGAATTATTGACTTTCTTGTCCATATGTCCACAGTTTTTTAACACAGGGCAAGTACATGGATAGACAAAGACTGACAGTATTCCCGGAATATACGAACCATGTGGATGGGAGCCTCAGTAACGTTGAAATATTGTTACTGTAGTGCAATATGAAATAAATACATAAATAAATAAGTGACGGATTTTGTGCATCCTTTTATCATTCTTTGTCATACTTTGATTTAGGGGATAATCACTAAGTTTTTGGAACTACAGTTCCCATAATTTTGGGCATTGATGGACGTAGACAGGAAGTAAAAAGTTGCCATGGAGTTAGTTAGCTGTGGCCCACACCTTGAGCCTTTTTTTTTTGGTAGCGTGTGTTTGTTTACATTTTGCTAAACCGGCACCATTAAAAGTATGCCGAATGAACTATTAGTAGTTCATATTTACAATGTGTCAACGGATGTGCAAACAACTATCAGCAGAGTCCTCTGAAACCGAAGAAAAACCTAAAGACGTGATTATTCTCAGGCAAGTTCTGGAGTTATCAGGAGCGTTTTCCTCTGTGTTTTCAAAGAGGTTTTTATGGATATTTGTCTGCGATGGACATCGGATGTAATCTGAGACGACATCGTCGAGAAGTGTAAGTCACACTGAAGCTAAAAATATGTTTGCCATGTTGGTGTGTTCAGATTTGACTGAATTATGACACAGAGAAAGAGTACACGTTTTGACTCTCTAACCATGACCTAGGCCTACTCACTGATAATCTCCCATTCCCGAGAGACAGGCTGTCTGAAAGCCAAAGAAAAGAGCAGCAGCCTGGAGCCATGGTAGTGGTGATGACACAGTAAAAACAGATCGCAAAGATATCCCTTTAAAAACTCAAATTCTTACTAGTAAAATTATGATAACACCAATGAGAATCATCATATAGCACATACTAATAAGTTATCACTTCAGTCCCAATATCCAACATCAGTTCAATGAATTAAATTAAGATAAAGGAACACTATGCCATTGCTCATGGTAATGTGCTGTTATCAAACCTTTTTCTGGAGATAAAGCATGACTTTTATATGAGGGCAACTTATATATCACCAGTATTTCTTCTTCAATTTCTTTATTTTTATTACTCATTTTCTGTTTCCATGTTTTGTTCATTATTTGGCTTTCTGTATGTGTGTGCATACATGTTACTGTACAAAAGTAAAACTGAATCAATAAATTGGTTAAAACATTTTAGTCTGTGTTAGAGTATATACATTAAATAGTAAAATAGTGTTTTTATAATAAGTATTTTGTTAACCAAAAGTAACTTAAAAAAAAAAACGAAAGTATATATTTAATCATATTTTAGATAGACTTAATTCATAAATACAGTAATTTTGCATGTGATTTCTGAATGCCAAGTACAAATTCTTTAAAAAATATACTTTTTTAAAAACTTGATGATGTATCATTAAGTCTTAAATTAAAAATGTTGATGAAATCACTAGATATGACAAAACTAATCAGTGTTTGTCTGGCTTTTCTTTAATTTCCATCACAGACACAAGAAAATGATTGTGTGAATGGCTAGTCTAACCCAGCCTCACTCTAACTGTCAAATTCACAGTACAAAACAATAGGGGTTTAAAGAAATCTCTCCTTGCTCATGAGAAAGACCAATGTCATTCACACCATCTGAAGAACTCAGTAGGTATTTACATTCATAACATTCATATTAGGGAAGCCGAGAGAGAGAGAGAGAGAGAGAGAGAGAGGCCAGGGGAATCTGAATGTATCTGCTCGGAGACTGGCTAATCCACTGTCTTCTTCCAGACAACCATGATAAGGTCATTAATGAATAAATTATCCAATGAATGAATTATTGATGAGACTATGTTGGCAGTTGTGTGTACAGTGCTCTTGAGTGTATGGCCTGGTATTGGCATGCACGGCAAAGCTGTGCACAATTAACGACAGGAATTAGTGAACCGTGTGTTAGAAGCTTCAAAAGATGGAATATTAAAAACAGTATTTTGTTTGCAGGATTTCAGATGCACTTAGCTGAGGTTGTTGATCACATTTGTTACTTTCAGGGTGAAAAAAGTTGAGCGTGACCATGATAACACCACGATAGAAGTGTTAACACATCATTTTAATGCAAAGTTTAATGTGTTTTTCTTTTCTTATACTTTTCCCAAATCATATTAACAAAGGCAAAACACTGATCATATTAGTTGTTTTTTTTGGTTGGAGTTGTGAAAGGAGTTCAACAGTGGCAAATTTTGTTACAGCAGCTGATAATGCCTGCTCTCACAGTAGAAAGTAGAGACATTTTGACTCATCAGGGCAATGAAAGCACAAAGTTATTCAAGTCACTACACTGTGAATAAAGTCTATCGGGTGTTCAAACAAAATACAAACCCTTCCTGAGGTTCTGTGGCCCGGGTGCCTCACCTGCAAATACATTAGCTTGTTAGTGGCAGAAGCACTCGAGAACGGAGTCACAGAGCTAATGAGCTAATGCCTAATGATCTTTGAAAACAGTCACGGCTGCTGAAAGTATCTCCAGAATCCTCAAAGTTGTTTCTAACCATCTTGATGAAAAAAAAAAAAAAAAAAAAATCACAACATTGCATAGAAAAAAAAAAAAGATTTGCAACCCATTTCCTAAGTTGCATCTGTAATTCCTAATGCGGTTCAATGCAAATTATACACTGTATGTCCTGTAAAACAAACAAAAATAGTGACATGTTATTATTTTGTTTAAAGATATAAAGTAATGGAGAGAAACATCAATATTTAACAATAAAACTGATCAAAAAATTAATTTTTGTATGTAATTTCTGGCTAACATCTTTGTTTGGATTTACAAATAAGGGTTATTACAATTAATGTTCCTAATGTCCGTTTGTTGTATTGTTTTTTTCACGCTAAAGACTAAAGAGAAGAGTCTTTGAGGTTTGAGGAGACACCCTCACAACAGCGGTAAGTGTTGCTAAATGACCTTCCTGTTTTCCAAAGATTGTCGGGTAGTCATTTTTCAGAAAATCAGATGCATAGCTCTGTGACTCGAATGTGAAGGTAATACAGGAGAGGCACAGACCAGGCCTAGAGCAGAGTGTGTCATGGTTTCAGTCTGCTTTCAGGGATTGCAATAATTTAGTAAGATTTAAAAATTCAAAAATGGTTTATTCATTATAGTGCATTTTGTAACCGTAAATAAAATACCTTATAAATCAAACAAAATATCACAATATACCATTTATCTTTCAAATGTTACCAAAGCTAATACTGAAATATCAGCGCGTGCAGGGGTCAGCCCAGTATATTTAAATCTATTGATGTACATTTAAAGACTGCCACAGCTTTACACATCTGAATGCAATGGAAGATTTCCGATGTCCCCCATACATGGCTTTGAATAGAGAGCACATTTGTCACACTGATCATCAAAGTCAGCTGTTATGTACAGTATGATTCCAGTATTCCACTGTTTCTATAGCTATATCACATTTTTGTATTGAGTAAAATGTCTAAATTCAATGTTTTATTGAAATGAATGGTTGCTCCACAACTTATCGAATTCTGCATCTGTTTATCATCATGACAGATTTGGTATCTTTGGCAACCTTAAGATCTTCAGTGGAACTTTTACTGTTTTTTATGAGGGCTTGAATGATGCCTTTCTGCATGATAATTGAGTCGTCAGTGGGTTGAGGCTCCGTGGGATGAAGAGATCAAGCCATACTGGATCGTTGCCACGCATACTGACAGCAATGCACATGATATGTTTGTGCTCTGCTCTCTGTAGTACACATTTTCAGTGGCGGCCTTGCACACTCAGTAGCCTTCGGGGCGATAGACTGTTTTTTATAAGCTTCTCCATCAAACTGAAAGCATGTTTTTCATCTCTACTTGAGTTTATTCATGGCCACTGCCACAGTTCAGGAGCTCCCGTGCTGCAGCACAGTCAAGAGCCAAGTCCTTGATCCCGGGTCATGACCCCTGTCAAAGTAGTGGCTCTTTCATCCCTGGTGACAGCTTTCCAAACCGAGGGGAGCGTTACTACATGCCAGTGCCTCTCACCACGTGGATAATGAAAATGAGGAACTGTGACATATGTTTCAAAAATATTTGCAATCAGAATATTTTGTTCCTGTCTATATCTCTAAAATGTCATTTTTTTCCTTGATTCAGACAGAACAGGCATGTTTAAACCTTTATCGCAGCACACTTCTGAGTTCATCTGGAGGCCTTGAAAGCGATTCATAAGACCCAAGATGGTCTAATCTTCTTAACCCATAGCGAAGCGTGTAATCCTTACAACATGACAATGACCAATATTGAGGTTATGAGATTTTAGCAGGATGACTTTTTTTTTTTTTCCTCATGCAATCTTTCCTTCAGATGGATACACAGGCTCTTTTTTTATCTTTAAAACTTTAATAAGCTACTTTGTGGTGTCCTTTGAGGACTGTCCTCTGCAATTCCTGCAGTATTAGCGTAACTGAGTGAATGCGACAGGGAATATGACCTGCTTGCTGAAAGTATTCAGTCCCAAGATTGCAGAGGATCTGAGCAAAAGGAGCAACTGAGGAAATCTTGTCCTCAGAGTGTGGACCTCAGGGCCTTTTAGTCTATTAATACAAACGAATTAAAAAGAAAGACTGCCAGTAGGAAGAGAATTTTACACCTGTTTTTTATACAAATTTAATTGAAATTTTAATAGTTTTTCAAGAATGTAATTTTTTATAATTCTGCATAATGAATTGCTTTATTCTGCCATACATTAATATAAAGACAGTAATGTCCAGAAAATTTCTCATTACCCAAAAGAAAAAAGTTTTGAAGTCTGCATCCATATGACCCTGAATAACCTTTTAAGATGAATGTTTTTGTATTGTAAAGCAAAGGAAATATTACAAAAATAAGATAATAAAAAAAAAAAAATCATTACAGTATGATTAGAAGATTGTCCCACTGTCATTGTTTGAAAACCAATGATTAACAGAAAAATAATTGAGAAACTGTCACTAAGTTTAGAAAAGAAAAGCTTTGATTTGCTTGATTTAAGCTAATTCAGCTCACAAGTGTTTGAATCAAACGTTTCTTCTCAGTAAATGTTGGAGGAAAACAAATTGATTTGTTCCCAGTAAGTAAGATGAAGTTGCGTAACTGACAAACTGCATGGAAAGAGACAGTGTTGTTCCAACTCTTCAATCAGCTTCTTTCTATCTCCCCATCTCTATCACACACAAACATGTACATGGACGGACACACAGGAGTGCACATGGATGCACGCCCACGCATGGCCAGCTTGATTATGACTCACATTCATCTGTGAAAACAAGACGTTGTTACCTGTGTCTCTATCTCTGCCTGAGGCCCTGCCCTTTATACATCTGCGAGTCTGCTGCAAGAAACATGTTCAAGCTATCCTGTTGTTTTAACACCTAAAAACTGCAGTATCAGTTTTGTCACAGCCTTGTCTAAAGTGTCATTTAAGCGGTAGAACTTGATAGTAGATCCATGTCAAACCAAATCCAACCGCAGCTATTACACAGAAAGAAAAATCCCCAAGAAACAAACTGCATTTTCTCCAGTACGCACTGATCAAACCCTCCCTGACAGATGTCACCTCTGCTGCACTCTCTCTGCCTGATCCTCACCAAGTCCCAGTCCCCTCTGAAGCTCCAGCACCTTGATCATCAGCCCACACAAGACACTGGCACTACCGCCACACGTCTCTACAAAGGTGCACCGGAGCAGAGAGGAAAATGACTGCATGCCCGCAAAAGTACTGCATCTCTGCTGGAGGTGAGGGAGGGGAAAGAGATAGAGGTGGAAGAGAGATGATGAGAGAGAGAGAGTGAGTGAGGAAAGGAAAGAGAAGGAGAACAATGTTAGTGTTTTTACCCAATCACCAACCAGATCCCAGTTAAGACCTCTCTTTTTGTTAAAGAAGTCTTTTGTGGAATCATGACAAAGGTGCAGAAGCGAGCCTTTGTCTGAAAACAAAGAGGAGTGTGTTTGTGTGCAAAGAGAGAACCTGCCATTGTGGTTGTGTGTGTGTGTGTGTGTGTGTGTGTGTGTGTGTGTGTGTGTACGCAAGAACCTAAGTGTGTGCACATCGGAGAGCAAGACAGCATGTGTTGGTTTGAGAAACTGCTTGTCTAAGTGTGAGGGAAGTGTGTGTAACAGATGCAAGCTCTGTATGTGAGTGTGCAGTTGACTGACTGTGTGCGACCGTCTCCCTCATTTTCTTTGTGCTGATGATTGGGGTTTGGGGGGGGGGGGGTGAGATGGCCTCTGCTCATCTGTGAAATTCTCTAATGATCTCACGTGTGCACATGCACGTGCACCAAGTGCAAAACGCACTCACACACAGCCACACACACACTCACACAGACAGAAAATGTCACTCCCATGTCACCCCCCCCCACCCCCCCACCTTGTCGCCGCTGTCAACAGCCCGGCATCTCAAGAAAAATAAGAAGCGATACATCAGAGAGACTGCCGTCACTGCCTATATGAAAATACACTCAGACAGACACACACACACACATGTGCACACACACAAACAGAACGGCACAGACAGTGACGAATCAGCCTCTACAGCTTCCTTGCTAATGGAAATCCTACCCAGCAGATGTGTCCTGTTGGAAGAACACATGGAGTGTGAAACAGGCTTATGAACGCATACAGGTAGTGAACCAGTACCCACGGTCTGTGCAGCCACCAGAGGATACTGTAGGTGTGTGAGTGAGTGTTTGTTTATGAGAGCCTGTGTGTGTCAATGCTCAATGAGACTCAAATGAGTGCATGACCTAAAAAAGAAGAAACAATATCCAGACACTGGTAAGGATGCAGGACAGTGCAGCATCATCCAGACTGGATTCATGGAAGCTACTTGTAAACACAGATAATTAAATATACAGCAGCCATCAGCCTGAAGGAAACTAATCAAAGGAGTGCAAATAGAAGGGAGTAGTTTGCTAAGTGCCCTCATACCACACCGTGCAAAGATAGACAGTGTAATTCGAGGGTAATATCTTCCACAGTAATCGGGATGGCGCTTGGTAAAACAAGGCACGAAGAAGAGAGGTGATGAGGTGAGAAGGTGTTTCCAAAAGGTGAAAAAAAAAATAACTGCAGGACAGGGGAAGAGAGGTGAAGTCACTGTAGAAAGAGGAGGGGAAGTGAGAAAATCTCACAAGAAGAGATGGGTGTCAGGAGAGCAATCCTGCCATGCTTAAGGAGGAAACAAAGGTAGCAGAGTTAAACTAGGGACAGCGATAAGTGGGACAGATGGATGGCTGCTGAATATATAAACAGTCTCTGTCTGGAGAGCAGGCTTTTCTAAACTGCATGAACTTCATCTGAATTGCCCCTGCACTGCACCCAAAATAGAGCCCCCCCCCCAATATTTATTGCTGCATTTTTCATTTTTAATATCTAATATTCAGCTCTTCTGTAGTGTTCCATATATGCACCTCAAACAAACAAATAAACAAACACACACAAGACAAACAAATAAACAAATAGAACAAAAAAAAAACAAACAAACAAAAAAAACACCCAGTTGTTAGGTGGTGCTGTGCTCTGTATGAACCCATGCATGGATGGCTCCATGTTATTCCGCTTCAGCGCCCTCTTAGAAAGTCGCCGAGTGCGCATGCCTGGCTAGAGCGCACTACCGCAGACAGGGGGCGTCAACATGGCGCTCTCTCCTCGACGACCGCACTGACTGCAACCTGCCAATGAGAGAGAGAGAGAGAGAGGGAGAGACGGGAGAGAGAGAGAGAGGGGGAGAGAGAAGCGTAGGCTACCGTTCTGTCAAACCTCCATCCTTTTTTTCCCAGCCCTATGAATCCCTACATATTTTCAGGAGGATAGGGTGAATTCAGAGGATTTTTTTTTTTTTTTTAAATCACAGCTCTCCCTTGTTTTTCCTGCGCAGTGGATGGTTTTTGTGCAGCAGCAGCAGCAGACGCCCGAGCTTGTAGAGCAGGTGTGAGAGACAGCGGCGACCGCTCCTCTCCTCCCTGTTTCCAAGGGGAAATGTCGAGCGAGAAGCCGGTTTCAGCACCACCTGGCTCTGCTTCTTCGCTCACGGACACAGACCGAGACTCCCATCCTCCGCCGGGCTCCTCCGTGCAGCAGGTCGCCGCGGGCGCTAGCTCCGGCGCCACCGGGGAAAGGATGGTGTCTGCAGCCGGCTCTATGGTCCTCCCGGCCGGCGTGATCAACCCCGCTGTCCCGATCAGGAATATCCAGATGAAATTCGCCGTGCTGGTGGGCCTGATCCAGGTCGGGGAGGTTAGCAACAGGGACATCGTGGAGACCGTGCTGAACCTGGTGAGTGGAAGCAGGACCAAGCAAGGGTTAGAAAACACAAGAGAGGCAGCCATAGAACACAGTAGAATCACTGCGCCCTAACCCGCTATGTTTTATTTACGATGCCTCACTCCCCTGGTTGTGTGGCTTTCAGAGGATGATGTCATTTGTTTGTTCGTAGGATGGATGTGGCATATTTCATTTCTGCAGATAACAAGCAACAAAAACACGAGGCCGCTTGTCGGGGAATAAATAAAGCTATAATATTGTAAAGCCATAGAGGAGCTGAAGCTGAATGAAGCATGTGACCCCACCGAGGCATGGAGGGTAGTCTAACCACCAGCCATTGTTGACTAAATGACCCGTTTGCGGTGCAACGAGGAGAAGGTATTCGCAGTCACACTGTGTCGGATGGGAGAAAGTGTATGCAGGCTATTCTCTTGACCCCGACGTGTACCCCGAAGTGATGCATAGGCAGCTGGTCACAAACGGCGAATGCTTCCAATGTTGCGCACGAGACCCAAACAGAATAAATTCGTTTTCCTAAGGAGCGAAACGAGGCAGGTACACACTCCAGTCGAGCACTGGAACAAATTAATGCAACACGGACAAAGGCCGACTAGCATCATGCTATTCATCGACATATGTATGTGTGTGAGAATGGCTCAAAAATTATGCATAGGCCTATTGTTGAAGGCAGGGCCCTGCATCCTGTGCGCAGAGCAGTGATGTATAGGTGGCTGTGACACGGTTAGCGGTTTATATTGCTCTGCCTCAAACTGCGATTGTTTAATCTATGGATCAGATATACGTTGCCACCCCCCCCCTCTCTCTCTTCCATCTTCACTCCTCCATCGGAGGTTGTGTCGGCGATGCTGGGCCTACCCTACACAACACATCAGGGGGATTTAATCCAGCTGGAGGGGGGGTTGACATGACTGGTGTTTCCCGTTACGAAACTGATGAGCAAAATGTACAGCAGACGTGGGTCATGAGGGCTAATGCGTTAGGAGGATATAGGACTTGTGTGTGTTGGATGCTGCCAGGCTGTTTTCCCTCCTCCATGCATCAGGCGATGGCGTGTACTGCATGATATTACATATCTGCCATGAAAAGGGGGGGTCTAGTCATTATTCATTTTCTTTTGAGGAAGAAGTAGAATAATGTGGACATTATTTATAACCTGCCTTCAGTGCAGTGCTTTCTGGAGGTTGACTATTTCAGGGTTTTATGGAGCCGGTGTGGCCTATTTACTCACTGGATGCTTGGAGCAGGACAGCCTACAGCTGGGCTAAACCATTTTCCTCTCAGTCAGACTGATGAGCCGTCCGGATTCAGGTCGCCTCTCATCTCCCAATCGATTATTGGTACTACATGGAAGAGCAGGGGGGCTTTGCTGGCTCACTCCGACCTTGTCTCCTTCCCTTACACCGCGTCCCCCCCACCACCACACACACACACACACACACACACACACACACACTCACACTCACACCCACACCCCCTGGCTGCACAGGCTGATAACCATCCATCCTGTTCCACGGCCCTCTCCTTCACTCTGGAGGGGCTGAGAGAAGTGATGCTGCCTGCATAGACTGGCCTGGCAGGGCAGCGCCATGCATTTAAAAGCAGGTGGAGAGGAGGAGGAGGAGGAGGAGGAGGAGGAGGAGAGGGAGGGTGGGGGAGGAGAAGAGAGAGAGTGGAGGAGGAGAGGTGGTAGGATGCTGCAGTGGCTATGTGCTCAGAAATCACCAGCTGATGCAGTGGAAGAGGGAAGGACTCTGGATTGGTCCACAGCAGATCAGTGAAAGCTCATCAGTGCATTCAAGTGAAATGTACTCCATTTTACAGAAATACCCGCGTTTAGGCCCACACTTTTTTTTTGTGAATGTTGGTCTGATGCATTAACACACAAAGGCCTGACACTCTGACAAATTAAAGCAGTATGTGTTGGCATTATAAAGCTTTACTTGCTAAATCCTGAATTGAACAATCAGTTCTGGTTGCAGGGCTGCCAATAGCTAAGCCTGTTAGGGAATTCTGTTGCCCAGCTCCTTAATTAAAAGAGTTGAAACAAAGAGGTGTGGAGGCAGGAAACCTCAGTGGTCATGCTGCTGGTACAATGAGTCCACTGTGACCCAAAAGCTGATCCATTATTCCAGTCAATGTGGGAGACCACAGCAGCCACATATTCTCCATCCACCCTGGCTGTATTGATCAGATCCCGCTGCGGCTTGGTTGAACAGATGGCTTGTCGGCTGGATCAGATATGGTCCCCGTTCTATACGGCGTGATTCTGGCCTTTGGCGAGTGATGAACTGTAGGGTCTGTGCAAAGAAAGAGAAGAAAAGATGAGAGAGAGCGAGAGAGAGGACAATAAAAAAATCAACTTGGGCCAGAATGCTGGCTGCACTGATGCTGATACAGTGGCAGAGCAGAATCAGTTTATCACTACTGCCGCCAGTGTGGCCGGGAACATGGGGCTTGTTATTGTTGCTAATACTGTAATAATAGTATTTTGAAATTAAAGTGAACATGTAAGATAGAGCGGAGGTGGTACACACACACACACACACACACACACACACATAAAGAAAACACATTTATTGTGTGTGTGTGTGGGTTGCTGGTGGTGAGGTGCTCAGCCATTACCATCAACAAGGCATCACAGTTGTCAAGGCAACACTGCTCTTTGACTGCTGCCTCCAGACGCTCGACCACCTGGTGTTGCTTTCCACTTCCGGACTTCTGTCACAGTGCTCTGCCACAGCATCTCTCTCTCGCTCTCTCTCTCTGTCTCTCAAGCTCTTCCTCTGTCTGTCTGTCTCCTACTATGTGCTAATGTTTTTTTTATGGCTTGAGGAAGTCGAGGAACTAAACAGCACTGAATAACTGAGGAAGGTGCTGCTCCATTTTTTAGTGGGATCACCAGGGAATAAACTCGGTTCATGAGCAAATAGGTGACGATTCAGTCGAACCAATTTCATGCGTCTGAGGTGATGGGCCACCATTTGTGTTTGGTTGATGGCGGGGGGGAGAGCATGTTGGACGTTCAGCTCCTAAGATCTCCCATTGTTGTCCATTTGGGTTGAGATGTTGAGGCTGTGAAGAGCCTAGCATATGATTCGCATTATTTTCTATATTCATTGAACCACTAAGTGAGACTCACGTGAAAGCATCTGCATTCGTTATGTGTCCCCGCTCCTTTAATCAGGTTTTGTCCTGCCTGTGCGTGTGAACATGTTTGTGTACGTCAGTCAGTTGGGATACCATAGACATTGTTATATAACTCGGGGGGTCAAGGCCCGTTCGAGGGGCTGTGAGATGAACCTGAGGGGTCATGAGATGATGAATAAGACAGGAGAACTCGAGAATTACTGAATACTTTAATATTTTCAGGCCTCAGATTAAGCAGGAAAACAAAATCATCCCTTTTTGGTTGATGACCCACGCACGTATTCTGGCAATGATGGCCAAAAAGGTTTGGGTCCACCATTATAGATGAAGCTCTGCAGGAAAAGATACTTTATAGTAGATATGTATAGTACTTTATAGTTACTGCTTGTGCCATCCCTTTAGAGGACAGTGCTTTTCTTTTCCCTCACTTTACTGCTGGTTCTTTGGATTGAAACCCCCCCAAAGTATTCTAGTTAATAGTCAGCCACTTCCGCCCAAGGCTGCGGTTGTTTGCTTCGACATGTTGTGATGATGGATATTGGAAAGTGGAAGCCCGGTCCGGAGACATATTTGTTGACAGATGGAAGCGGGTTGACATGAGATCTGTCTGTTTGAACTGTACTGTCATATCTATTCTTTATTTGAAGAATTGGGAGGTATATTTCAAATGCATCTACAGGCGGTGCTGTCAGTCCGTCTGCCTAAGTACGGCACCAGCTGTGCTTATTTATAGACAGCTTTATCTAGTTGTAATGCTTTTTTTGGGATCAAAACGGCGTGTTTGTCTGGCAGAGAGAAAGATTGGTGGCACAGTCTGGCTCACGCTCGGTCTCCGTGCGCGTTCTTTGCTTTTTTGCTTTTCTACTCTCGCCTTCCTTCTTAGTCAGATGCAATTTCTTCTGGCAGTGTCAATCCCCACCTGAGCCCCTTTAGTGGTCCCACTGAGTCTCTGTTAGCAAACGTCTCATTATTCTTGTCCACACACTCCACAATCACCAAGGTCACCTGATACCAAGTCCACAGCCAACAGAGTCACAGTCACAGCACAACACATTGAGTCTGTCTGACACACACACACGAACACCCAAAAAAAAAATATATACATGTACTCACCCAAGTGTTCATACGCTGACGTTCAGACACACGCTCAATCATTTGCACACATAGCAACCCCACTGATGTTTCTCTTTTACTGGAAGATGTGATAAATACTAAAAAGTAAAAACAAAAGATGAAAAAACGAGGGGAGAGAAAAAGAGGATAACATAGACAAGACTGTCTCTGTGTTTTGTCATTTGTTCAACACTGTCTGACCCTCTGTTTGGAGTGCAATGACATTGACATGCTGATTTAGACCTCACAGAGTCTTTTTTTTTTTAAAGGAAGAGGTCACCCAATTGTCAAGCATATTATGTGACTGGGTGCTGTTTTGCCCTGAGGTGATTTTAAATGCCGGTACAAAACCCCTTTTAATTTTAACTGTTCTCCAAGCTTTGCCCTGTGGTTGGCGGACTCGGGGCACAGGCTAACTGTTTCCCTGCAGCACTGTAATCTGCTTGCATGGCCATGCGGGGGAATAACAATGCGTCATCGTGTGCTCGCACAGCCATGCAGACGACTCTCATAACAAGCATCCAATTAATAGATTCAAATAGTCTAATAATGAATGTGTGTCATCGCTAGTGTGTGTTTGGTGGAGTTTTGCCTAAAAAGCACAGTAGATGTTTATTTGAAATGAGCAGTTTTATAACGTTTTCACATCCAGTTATGGCATATAGAGTATTGTGTGTAGTTTTTTTTTTCCACATTGTTTTGAGGGTGCCCGTAGCACATAATTCTAGCAGAGGTTTTTAAACATTACTGTGTTATTGTGACATTAATTGTGGCGGTCCCTCTACTATTATTGCCATTGAGTAATAAGACAATGGGCAGAATGACAATGGCTCCATGTCACACCAGCGCTGCCATCACTGCTTCTGAAACTAACACTTCTTGTCTGACATTGCTTCAGGTTACAAGAAGGATGCAGCCTGTACAATCGAGCTGGTTCTAGTGCTGCTTTTCATGAGCTTTGATAAACATATTTTAAGTGATTTTTGTGCTTTTGCCTTCACATATATATATATATTTTTTTTGTTGTTGGAGGTGCAATGGAGCTATTCCTGGTTTTACAGCTGAAACGATGACTCAATTAATTGATCAGTCAATTTGTAGAGGATTTTGGCAATATTGTGATAACTGATAAATCTTTTATAGCCATTTTTCAAATAAAAAAAACTGCAAAAATTGCAGGTTCTCGTTTTTCAAAGGTGAGGACTTTGTGCTTTTCTTTGCCATATATGACAGTTTAATCGAATTAATCTTTGTTAGATTATTCAATGAATCAAGGAAATAATCAGCAGATGAATCAATAATGACGATAATGTTTAGTTGCAGCTCTATCTGGTTTATGTCCGACCAGTGTTACTTTTTCCTGTAGTCATTTAGGTGATTTTGCATTAAACTCTGAGCTCAACAATGTTCTCCTTTATTAGCATTATTGTAGTTACATTTTATGATAAAATACAACATATAATGCCTTTTTTACTCTGTAGATATGGATTTCATAGTGACAGTTCTTGTGTAACAAACAATAAATACTAATTTAGAAAACAATGTAATCAGGGCTGCAACTAATGATTATTTCCATTATTGATTAATCTGCCAACTACTGTTTCAGTCACTCATTTAGTCAATAAATTGGCAGAAAATAGTAAAAAAAAACAATCTAATGTGACATCTTCAAATGTCGTGTTTTGTCCGACAGACTGAAACACACAGATATTCAGTTCACTGTCACATAAGACAAAGACGAGCAGCACATCTCCACAACTGAGAAGCTTGAACTCAACTCAATAAACTGATCATCAGATTAGTTGCTGATTTAAAAAAAAAAAAAAAAATTTATCAGTCAACTAATTGCTTGATCATTTCAGCCCTAAATGTAATATTTGTTATGTTGTAAGTCTGAATGAACTTTTCTATAGCAGAACTGCTGATGTATCCTGTCATCATGGAGGGGACAGGCTAACATTAGCCTCAAGCTAATGCTGCAGCAAAGACAATTTCAAGACAAAAATGTCTCAGAGAGAGGATGCACATTTTGTTTTGCAGGACTCTGTGAGATGATGTTAGGGCGTATTTTTGGGAAAGATTAGCTGCTGTAATACTGCAGAGAGAGTCAGTATGTGCCTGGGGGCTGCAGCCAGTCAGCAACATTAGCTAACGGTGACAACAGTGCTAGTACTGACTCATGGAACAAAAAAACAAAAAACAAAAAAACAACTCAAATTGTTTTTGCATGGGGTGACCTGCCACTTTAACTGCATGAACACACGCTCGATGCCGGCACACACACATGCACGAGCACTTTGGAGGTGGAGGATGGAGGGTGTGGCTTCCACTGCAAGGTCATGAATGACTTTGCTATCTATCACACAGCTGGGCTGTCCTGACCCCTGCATGAGCCAGAGAGAGACGGAGAGTGTGAAAGAGAGGTGGAGAAAGATGATGCGGGGAGGATTCCTCATCTTTCCCTCAGAAAGAGTGATGGAGGGAGAAAGACGGTGAACTAAGAGAAGCGAGATGATCGGAAGCAGTCAGAAGGTTTTAGAGGGAAAATTGAAAAGTCTGTGATTGTCCTTCAGGTGCTCTTTCCTCTTGAGTGTAGCACAGGTCCAGTTTTATGGTGTTCGGTGGGGGTCTGATGAGTTCCGACCCCCCCGTGGAGCCTCATCACGCTGTCTGTATCACTGCGCTCCTCTCCTCTGCTCCTGTTGATTGAGGAGTGAAATACAGGAGGAGTCCAATGGCCCTGCGTAAACACACTTTTTGTATAAAGCACAAATCCTGTTAGAGATACCTTGACATTTTGAGTTTTAATTGGCCATTTTTCCTCATCAGTCACTTGTCACACTGTGGGATTAGCTTCTACTGGCTTGTTAATGGGGTTAAGGGAGGGCTGCACTTATAGCTTCCATGCTCTGAGGCATGCTGGACACATCTAGAAACCCTTTCCACAGTTTGACAAATATCTGGGGTACAAGAAAAAATAACCAATTAAAAAATCTAAATGTCAACTCCCTTAAACGACAAACTCTGTCACTCCCAAATCCTCTTAATTGCAAGCTTCTCCATAATGATGTGCTTCACAGCCAAATAAGTCTTTTTAAGGTGTTATGCTGATTCCTCCTGGTTTCACTGCAATTTCTCTTTCTGGCTTAAGTTATAACGCAATTTTTGTTCAACTCTCTCATCACCAGTCTGATTTGTATGTGTGCGAGTGCACGAGCAGTTAAGCATCCAGGCTAAACCGTTCACCTCTGTGTCTTAGAGCGCCTCAATTCTGCTCCACTTCTCTAAATTCCTCCTCATCCGTCGTTAGCTGCTATTTCCAGATGCTGGGATTTCTCAGAGGATAAGCCTATGTCAGATTTTTGTGTGAGGGCACCTTCTGGGAAATGGGGAAAACACAGACAAAAATGTCCCATTCTTGCTTAACGACACCTTTTGTTACGTCTCCGTCGCTTCCTCCATCTCTCCATTCTTTATCTTCCCTAAGCACATCCATCTCCCTAACCCCTCAGTGTAATCTCATCCCTCGCTCCCTGACTCCCTGGTTGAGTGAGGCGGGCTGGTGGATGAATGTGGATGATCCCTATTGTGAGGAGGTAATGGAGCTGTCTGCAGTGCCATTGCTTTTACTCTGTCTTTTCTTCACTCACTGTCTCCTTCCACTCATCTTCGCCACATTTCAAGCTAAGAAAGTCTGGAGGGAGACTATCTGCTGTTAACCATATGTCTGCCATGCAGCCTACTGTGGGTACGCTTTTGTTAGTGTGGATGTAGAGTTGTAGAGAACTGAGAAGGAGATGACAAAAGGCCTGCTGAGGAAAAAATGTGCAGGATTCTTATATATTTGTCGTATCTGAAACTGACAGAAATGAATTGTAGAACTGAGCGGTACAATTGTTGCGTTTTTTTTTGGTCTTTTTTGAAGCTCTAAGCTGTCATATAAATACACCGTATTGTATTTTTGACCTCTTTGAAATGGGGATGTCACAATACCAGAAAATTCATTTACCAATGAAATGATTTGTGCACACACAAACACCCGCACACACCTACAGGCAAATGGTGTTAGAATATTTGTTTAAAAAGTCGACGTTATATTTTGACAGACTGAACCGCGATGATACTGGGTCATGAATGTTGTGCGTGGAGCTTTGTTACGACAGATGCCAGCCAGTAATACTCAGGACGTGGAACGCGTTTGAGGTTAATATATGAACATTTTGTTGTTAATAGAAAGTTTACTGCTGAAACTCAATCACCTGGAGTTCTGTGTACAGATCGGATGTCTGTCCGTGAGCCGCTTAGAGAAGTTTGTGGTGTTTCCTCCTTTCATTTGAAATGTTCTGTGGCTGTAGTCCAATTCTAGCTTCTGATTGCGTGGGACCTGTTGCTGCACCCGCACTTCCTGCCGCCGTTCCACATGTTGCTGTTCACTGTGCCTGCCTACTTCTCGTCTTCAGGGTTATTGTACTGCCCTGGCCAATTCCAAAAGAATCACATCTCCAGCACCTATAACATCTACGTAGTCAGTACTGTAGAAAAACAAGTACCTTCCAAATCTTGGCATCGACTTGATACCAAAGTGGTTCTCGTCACGTCCCTGCTTTGAAATACACAGAATATTTTCTGGAGCAGAATTTGTCATCAGACGTCAAGATATTTATTTCACGGATCCGCTACAAGAGAAGATATTAAGAATTAAACGTGAATTTCATAAGGAAAGCATGACTCATTACCAGCAGCTGAACTGTAAATGTAGTCTCTGCTAAACCAAACACTCACATTCCCTGTTTGATCTATGCTTTAGCGCCTTCAGTATCAATCTTAATTATTTTTTGATTAGACTTACATTAACATAATTATTCTATATTAATTTAGGCTTTATTGATTTGATTTGTAAGATTTCGTTGTCCATGTAACTTTTAAAGTCCTCTGGTGACTGATCAGAATATATTTAAACTAATAGAAAGTGAAGCAACATATGGGTTTCCAAAGAGTTGCAATGATTGTTGTTATTTTACTGGATATTACCTGCAAGTGATTTTCACCTGGAGTTTTGTAATATTAATGTTACATTCAAAATGAATGAGGGTAAAACCTAGATAATTATTTACCCCTTAAAATGTACAAAGCGATGAAACGAGAGTAGACCCCTCAGTAATGTCTGCATGGAAAGCTTTTACTTTGAAAACCCAAAGTATAAATTTCATAATAATATGAGCAAAAGACAAACAAGTTTCTTTTTGCATCTAGAACTATAACCAGTTGGTCATTATTATTAGCTTTACTCAATGAATAACGAAAACTATAAATTGGTTATATGATTAATTTCCTGTTATTTTACGAGGCCTAATAAATTATTCATTTCAGCACTAATATTCATATAAAGGCTCCAGAAAGCTTGTGTTCTTAATTATTCTTGTTGTCTTCTTCTGTGTTCCCTGTTTCCACATGATTGTGACCGGCTGGTTCAGGCTATTGTCTCTGGATCTTTTGTGGTTTGTTTTGTTTTGTCTTTTCTTTTTTTTTTTTTTTTTCCAAAATGTGTGTGCACCGTCTGAGTGTGTTGTTTTTCAGGAGAAGCGAGGGATTGTCATTTCTATGGAATCTTTATTCGCCGCATTCAGATCAACAACACTGTCGAAACATTGTGTGCATCTGTTTGTATGTGTGTGTGTGTGTGTGTGTCTTTCAGTCTGGCACCTCTACAATGTACTAATCTCCAAATTATAACAAGCTGCTTTGTTTGAATTACCTGGTGTTTGTGCGCTGGTGAGTGTGTACGCCCTCAACATCCCAGAGAGTTGATAAATGAGTGTTCCTACAAACCCCTTGCTTTAGTCTCCTACACCTTCATCTGCACATTTTCTCTGGCAACAAATTCAAACACACCAACACACACACACACATGCGCGTGCACACACAAAAAATTACACACACTGCTCCCTTCCTTCTTGTAGCCCACATTATTGCCTGGCAGGGGTGATTTTATATTCATGCTGGCCTACTTCGCCTCTCTCCCTTGGCTCCTCACTCACACACACACACACACACACACACACACATCTGCTTTACTGTGAAGTATAGCTAACTGTGTAGCTATTCATCATGCTGCATGCTGCATACTGCAGTGGCTGAGGGTTGTGTTGTGTTTGTATGTGTGGAACTTCACTATTCGACAACTGCTCCCAATGTTACTTTATACCTTTGACATCTAGCATCTCACTGCTATGCTCGCACATCCCCTGCAGCATGCAAAACGGCATCAGTAGCTGTAACAAGTCATTTAACACCACATTAGACTGGTTAGTGGATCTGCATTTGCTATCAAACCAAAACATTTTCGACCTCACTTTATTATTACTTCCATCTTCGCGCTCAATGTTTCAGGACTGCATGTTCTTCCCATGAAATAGACTCCAACCGGAGAATGCAGATGAGAGCTATGATCCCTGAAGGATTTCATCTAATAAATCCACTTCAGTAATGACAGAAAGCTGTGGATGAATGGGAGGGTTAAACAAGGATATTTAGGCTTTCAGGCAGGGATTTTTCACAAGACAGCGCAGCTCGGTAAGAAAAAGGCCTCGGTAATGTTTTGTACACTCCAAAGAGAGCTAGTTAAATAGACTAGACAGTGACACAGTATTCCCCTTTGCTGTGTTCCTTTGCTTTCCTTTGGAGGTTTTACTGTCTGGCTAGCACTGCAGCAGCATTGGCTTTAGCACACACAACACACTCAGGTCTGTTTGCTCTGGTCTATGTCAGCGAGGGAAATAAGAACAGTGTCCTAATCTGCTTTGGAGTACTGAGACTGTATTTGATAATAACATTCTGTATGAGCGCTGGCTGTCATTCAGTATTGTCGACTACTCAAATTAAAGCAGTTTGTCACAAATTTTTGGCTGCATGATTTATCTCACATATAGGCTGCTCCAGCCAGTACAACCGCGTCTGATACAAAAATCCCCAAAACATTTATTTCTAAGACGGAGATTTTGAGTACATGTTTACAAATGTATGTCTTTCCCATAGTGGTGTATTCAAAAGCTTTTAGACTAGAGGAAAAGTCAGGGCAACACCAGTGTAAGTAGGATTCATCCTCAGGGCGCTATGATTGTAGGCTGCAATATCACATTTTCATGCTCATCATGGCCAAAATAATTAATGATGACGATATTATTGCGATATCTATAGAGAATTTGAAAATAATAAAGGTAGATTATGTTTCTCTGTTTGATATTTTATTGCTTTTCTTGTTGGATGTCATTTAATTTACTTCACTGGTCCTAAATTGTTTCTGTATTATCTATTTTTGCCTATCAGAGTCTCATTGAAGGCTTTAAATGAAGTCATTAAGTAATAAAATAAAAAAAAAGAATTTTATAATGGCAAATGAGTTGGACTCAAATATGAGTGTAAGGAGTTGGATAGAGAGTCTGTAAGCATGAATATCTCTACAAAATATCATGGCGGACTCACCAACCAGCACACTGACATAACAGGTTTATGCCATCATTCATATAAGTTGTAGATGCTTGTGAGCGAAGCAGCGCAAAAGCCAACTATTAAAAAAACAGATTGTTCTGACCCATCGCCTGAAGTTATCTCTACTGGTGCCAGTACCACCACCAGGATTGATATCCAGCAGCACCACGCCAGGTTTCTCCGCACAACGCCTGCGAGCACTTTCACACTCTGGAAACAGTGGAAGAGAGAAGCGCAGGAAGAGTTTCTGCAGCCAGTACCTGGCAGTGGTGGTGACTCACTCCGCTACCCGCCCGCCTGCCTGCCATCACACTGCTGTGTTCAGGCTCCGGTTCCAGGAAAACTATTAGGCTGCAATACAGAATGTGGATGGAGTGAAGCATATTCAAGCTATAATCAAGCTAATGCATGGAGCCAAAAGGGTCTCACTTAGAGTCTGTGTTTGCTCATGTTACCAGGGGGGTCACAGATGGACATTTCAGTTACACAATGAGCTAATCCGTCATTGCTGTAATGGATCATGCACACTTTTCTTTTTTTTTCTTTTTACCAGTAACTTCAGACATTATCATGCTGCTTACCTACCAAACTGGATTTGCACAGGGAGCTGTCTATATTTGTTTTTCAGAATTGACACTCTCACTCCCCCGCCCCATCCCAAGAGTTATTTTCGACTTTGCAACAGCACTTGAAGTGTTTTTTTTTTTTTTTTAAGAATCTTAATCTTGCAATTCTTTTGAAATCTAACATTTATTTTCTTTTCCAAGTGTTTGGCCTTCTTCAGGAGCGGAGTGTAAGCTCTCTAGGCTGCGGGTGTGTGCTGGCAACGGGCTGTGATATTTGAGAATGGATTTTGTGTTGATATGACCTTTTGATAGGAAATTGTTTTTTTGTGAGTGAATTTGACATTTGACATTGTCATCTCGGGAGCCTGATTTTTTTTTTTAGGCAAGTATCTCAATAGCAATCACTGTGTGTGTGTGAGGGTGTGTCATGATATGATGCTAATGTAGTCATTTCCGTTTTGAAGATTTGATATTGGCTCAGTGGAATAGGACCAGAAGTGGAGTTGATTGACAATATTTGCCACTAAAGCCCAACTGAATGGCAGCTGCATTGGATGACTTCACTAGCTAGCTGTTAGCTAATGAAAATGAAATATCTAATGATCATTAATCTGTATTTCAGTCACTTATCCACCTTATGAATAATAGATATTTGTTGCAGATGTGAAGCGTTTGAATCGTAACTCGTTCCCATCATTCAGAGTTTCCATTGCAGTTGTTTAAGTCTTGCAGTTTTAAAGTCATACTTGGCTTATTCGTATCCATTTGTTATCCATTAGTATCCATGAAAACATCCTCCAGGATGATGGCACTGTTTGTAAATGATTCCATCGTAATAGAAGCCGCATAATAAAGTATTAATGTATTAGATCGCCTAAGGCTATATGCAAATAAGTCCAAACTTCCCAGTGTAAAAAAGGGAAGAAGCTGGTATGAAAAATATAGTTCATGTGAAAATCTTAGCATTGGTTAAAATGTGCAGACGCAATCTTAAATCTTAATTGATCACCACAAATGCAAACTTCCAATGATTCCCTTTCAAGGTTTTTTTTTTTTCCTTCCAATGCCCGAGCGTCTGACAGCTGCTGCACTGTTACTGCTGTGTCTGCTGTACTTCAAACAACAGCCGCTTCAAACAACACGTCTTCACAACTGTCCAGTGTGGAGGACGAGTCTGAAGTAAAGCTGATGTAGTGACAGGCCTGTAGCACAGAAACACCTCGACGGAGAGGCGGTTGAAGTCGGTGCTCATTCTTTGGACCAAATGTTTCACGAGGGACGTGATAGTATGTTGAGCTGAGTTTGGTTTCAGCATCCTGTGTTTCTGTGCGTTTCATTCTCTGTTTGTCTGACTTGACCTCTGATTATCTTGTGTGTACAGTGTGTGTGTGTGTGTGCACTGTGTGTGGTCTTTTTGTAGTATAACACGCAGTGCATCATGCTCCACTAACCCGTCCAAACCCTACTTTGTGTGTGTGTGCCTGTGTGTGTGTGTGTGTGTGTGTGTGTGTGTGTGTGCATGTGTGAGTCATTCCCGATCCTGTCTTATGATGATGGATTACTGAGACTCATTGGAGCTGCTTGCTGCCCCTCTTATCCTCCATCAGCTGTGGCTCAGTGGAACAGTACTCTCCATTGTTTCAGCGGATGGTGAACACATACACGACTGTGTGTGTGTGTGCGCGTGCGCGCGCGCTTACACACATGCATGCACACATCCTATCTGCTGCAGCACATACACTCAACCAAACCAAACAAACAGATTAGTGATCCTGAATTGCCACCAGCCTGGCCTGAGTCAGGTCTGCAGGGTTTTATCTGCTGACCTTTGAACTTAGCATCAGCTAGTCTGCACCTGCCACTTCTCACAGACACACACTCAGATGCATTCAATGAAAAGGCTGTAGTCACTCATGATACACCAGACAATATACAGTATATAGTACAGTTTTGCTGATCTGGCCAATCAGTCCTTGTCAGTGCACAGTAAGAATAAGGAGTTCATAGTGACTTGTAACTCTCAGCTCGCCTCTCTTGTCTGTATTTCTATCTGTGATATTCCCACCGAGGTGTAAGCAACATGCAGGATGCCCTGTAGGACTTCACTTCCTGTCAGCTTCTTTGAAATGAGCGCATTTGAGTCGAGTCAGGGGAACAGGCGCGAAGACCTTGTTAAAGTACCTTATCTCAGCCTTGAGTCCTTCCTTCCGAGGCTCCCGTGACATAACACACAAGGATGCCCTCGTTACTGCCTGCCTTGAGGGAAAAAATGAAAGGAGAGGAAAATTGAGCTGCCGCTTGTCTTCGACAGAATCTGGTAGAAGAGTGCAAAAAAAAACTAAAAGACAACACCCTGACACCCCACTCCTACACCTCACCGTTCAACTTATGCTTTCTCTCTGCTCTCTCTGTGTCTGGTAGAATTCAATAGTACGTCTCATTTGTTTTACACCGTCCTTTCAGTAGTGGCCCCTCAATCACCAACTCTCATTGATGCTATTTTTCTCCCTGCCTCTTCGGCGCTCTTTTTCCCACTGTACCGTGGCAATTTAGATGTTCTCTCTCTCGCTCTCGCTCCCCGCTCCTCCAGACCTCTTTGTCCCCTGGCGATAGAAGTTGCCTTTGGAACTTTTCTATCAAACCATAATTCTTGAGGTCTTACCACGTATCTCATAACTAGTCTGGAAGGCCCAGGCGTTTCCCTAATAGAGGGTAGTGTGGGTGTTCCCGTGCTACCACAGCGAGCCTGTGAGGAGGATGGATCTGTGCTGTGATTCGTGCATTCACCTGCAGGTGTCGAATTGACGAAGATCCACAGTCTTGTATCATTTCAGTGATAGCCTCCATAGCAAGTGGTGATTCAGTGTTTTTTTCACTGTACTTTCCAGAAATTATAACGCTAACAATATTGTCAGAAAGGTTTTCCTTTGATCAGTTGTTGACGTTTCTGCAGGTTCCAGTCTTTATGTTGTCTGATCAGCTATGTTCGGCTACTACCGCTAATGCAAACTTGGTTTGATAGTGTCAGTACTTTACATGCTTACTCTTGTTAGTCCTATTTATTCCTTCCTGTTGTCTTCTTTTCTTGGGATGGACCCATCTAATACCAGATGACACTGGATGTACTGCAAAAAAAAAAGAAAGAAATGCCATTGAAAAGACTATGGCTTGAGTCGGTGTTATGTCGTATGAAGAAGGATGTAAATTTATTCATGAGAAAATGCAATGGATTATTATTTTAGCCGGGAGGCATGATTCTAAGCAGTTCTCCAACACTGTTAGTCTCAAGCACATACTTTCTGTCACGAAATTAAAATGCTAAAATGTTTTATGCAGAGAATATACACAGATTTTAAATTCAAACCTCAAACTCCTATGTAGTCATGGATGAAAAAACCCCAAAAAGAAACATGGAAGTAAATGGCATTTAATGGCAGCTATTCCAAATCTAAATCTAACCAGTGACTCACAGCTGCTCAGTCCGGCTGTTAGCAGACGTTTTTTTTTTTTTTTTTTTTTTTAGATATCCTGCTGACAGACAAACTACCTACAAGGTGGTGAAAGTAGAATTTGTAAAGCAAAATGCCAAACCTATAAAGAGCCAGCTGTACATAGTCGTTTGTTTACTGGATAGCTTGTGGTCGACTGTGCCCACTCTGAACACTCTATAAAAGATTACAGTCTATTATTTTCTTTCATATGTTTGACCGCCTCTTAACTCAAGTATTTCCTCTCAAACTCTCCATTGTGATGCAAACTAAAAATCACTGAAACACGTTATTTTTTTTATGCAGATGTTTAATGCGCTACTGCTGTCTGCTAATTGCGACAGCCATGTGAATCCGTAAACAGCGTGTGCGATAGCATGTGTGTGAAAGAGAGTAAGACGTGCGCTGTTCTGTAAGACAAACAGGGAAAAAAAATGTTTTTTTTGTTTGTTGCCCAATAGCATGTGACGAGGCTTATTGCTAGATCCGTTACTAAGCCTCTTTGGCCAATCAGGTGGCAGACATTTTAAACTGCAGTTGGATGAAGTCAGAGTTGTGGTCACTTGGCTGCAATCCTCAATCCCTGCAGAGTGTGTGTGTGTGTGTGTGTGTGTGTGTGTGTGTGTGTGTGTGTACATGCATGTGTTTCTGACCTGAATTTTTTTCTTTTTTTTTTTTCTTCTGAGAATTTCAGAACATATCAAACTGAACAGTACAGTTCTGTTTTTGCACTGTAGCTCTCACAGCTTTGAATTTCATGTCATGTTTTGCTGTCACAGAAATTCAGTCCTTGAAAAAATATTGAGGGTATTAATATGGCAATTAGTGCAGTTCCAGTTTCAGCTGTTTGTCAGTGAATTTTGAGCTCTCAGTGAAGGATTTCTATTGTGTGTCAGCAGAGAGAGCTGGAGCTGCCCATTGTGCTGAAAGGAATCAGCTGTATTTTTTTCTGTCTTGCTTTGTTTGGGTGCCATTTCATTCACACCATTACTGTTACTGCACATTTCCTCTCTGCTGTGTTTCTGATATGTGACCTCACTCTCTCATACTCTCCCTTCCCTCTCTTGATCTCCTTCTCTTCTGTAGCGTCCCTCTGTTCTGCGTTTCTTCTTCTCTGCTCTTTCTAAAGATCCTCTGCCTCCCACTTCGGCAAACACACATTATATATATATATTTTTTTTTTTTCAAGCTGCTCATATGCTAATGAAATGGTGCCTCATTATTATTGGAATATTTTGGGAAGACTCACTGTACCGCTGCAGTTCTCTCACCTTCACTCTTTTCTCTTTTTGTGTGTACTCATGCTGTCATTCATGTGAATCGCTGCTGCCGTGTGTGTGTGTGTGCGTGTGTGTATGTGTGTATGTGTCAAACTGAGTGAGAGTGTATGTGCGAATGACTTAAGACCTACAAGACTTTTTGCAATGAATTGCTTAAAAAAGAAGGCTTTTTCCTTTTGACTGCTGAGTGTGTGTGTTTTTTTTGTCTGACTTGTGTGTGTGTGAGTGTTTGGTTTGCATTTGCCTGTATGTGTGTGTACGTTTTTTTTTTTTTTTTAAAAGCCTGACACTTGACTAGGTTTGAGTCAGATTCTGGAGGCGGGAAAAGGCACACTGAACTGGTCTGCAATGAACTGGAGACTCGCGGCTTTCATAAAGACAGATCTCAGCAGGTATTACAGTCTTATCTTGCCTTCTCTCACTCGCTTTTTATCCTGCTCTCCCCCTTTTGGTTTCTGGCAGTGTTAATAAAAACTGACAGGCCAATACATGGGAATGCTCAGTAGCTTTGCTTTTTCTTTGATGTATGTACAGACACACATTCATGGTTATTTTTGTGGAAAATGTGCCCAGGGTATAGCTTTTGGCACCGAGAACACAAATGTCGGCTTTTCAAATCTAATGGAACTGTAGCACATACACTTATTTGCTAAATTGGAGGTAGCAGTTGGTTGATTGGAATTTTTCACCTTCCCCGCGCAGCGCCCTTGACAGCCTCCCACTAGCTGATTGGAACAAACCTTCTTTGCCCATAGGACACAATGTTTATGCCTACATGGCTTTTTCCATGTGCCAAATTAAGCCTTGAAATGACTCAAGGACGGAGTAGCTAATTTTTCATTCAGTGCATTATGGCTCATACATAAAACGTATGAGAACGGGAGGAAATTTCTGGTTGCCAACTGCAAGTATGATTTCATCTCTTTGAAGATTTAATGTTTTTTTTTTTTTTTTTCTTTTATGTTATGTATTAATGCAAACACAGATTCATGCCATCTGTAGCTTCATGATTGCTTTGCACCACAGTTTCTTATATATGTTTTGAATCCAAAATTTGGTCCATAATTACAGTATTAAGGGAGCAAACAAAAACAAAATTGTATGTGGAAAAAAAAAAAAAAGAAGCAAATTCTGATCCTGGAGTACAGAGGATGAGCACCCAAACCGAACCTTTAGCACGGCTTTTTTCCTCTGTCCCTGTGTTATTTTCCCAGGATTCTCTGAATTGGCTCCGTGATTGGATGGCTTACGTGTGAGAACAGCGTTGATGTCCAAGAGGGAAGTGAGTTTGCTGCATAGAGCTGCTGCTGTGTGGCTGACGTATCAGCTTGTAATGAACTACCATCTGCACTCTCCTGCAGGGAAAATGCAATGTGTGTATAACAGGGAAAAAAAAGAAAAAGTGTATATGTTGTGTTCTAGTTTCTGTTTGGCTGTTTGAACCTCTCTTGGTGGTTTTTGTCTTCTGATGGTTGATTATGAATGTTTAGGGGGAAGATGAAAAGAGCTGCTATACGGACCCATCAGTCTCAGTCCAATCACTGGAAGTGGTTGGATGTAAGATCTGTTGGTTTCCCATAATACATTTCTCACACATATGGGCCTAGTGCAACCTCCAGCCGGGCTGATGCTCATGGCCTAAAGGGTATTGTAGTTATTTCTCAACCTTAGGGATTTTTTTTGTGCTTTGAGCTAAATGCTAATGTGTGGCAGGTAATTTTTATTTTTTTTATTTTTTTTACCACCTTCAGCACCATCTTAGTTTAGCATATTAGCATCCTAACATGTGCTAATTAGCACTAATTTCCCCACTGTGGAACTGATAAACCAAAGTGCAACGTATTGATGGGAGTGTTATTAGCTTCATGAACCAGGAGCGTCAGCTGGTTGCAGTTGGTGGTGCAAGGTGAAAATTCAGGGAGTCAAAAAAAATCTATAGGACACTCGTCCTCTGGGGACTATGAATGACTGCAGCAAATCTGATGGTAATAGTTAGATAGTTGTTTAGTTATTTCAATCTCAGCCACAGTGATGGACGGACATTACCGTCACCAGAATCCTGCTGCTACCATGGCTAATAAATAGCAAGCAATATAGTGTATTGTGCATAATCCACATACTTTACATGCGCTGTACCGGTTATTATTTTCAGACTTTGCTAATTCAAATCACTTTGATGTTGCTGAGGAAACCTTACCCACCTTTTTTTGGGATCTCAATCATCACTGCTGTTTTATAGTGTGTCAGGCAGACTCAAGACATGTGCCTGTGTCATTTCATGTCACTGTAGTGGCTCTATAAAGTTCACAGAATGGACTGATACACTGTACGGTTTGACAGAATAAAGAGCACACACACATTCACCCACATTACGACAGAGAGAAAAATCTAGATCCCTTTATTCACATTTGAATTTTTTGAGCATCGTTTATAAATTATTTATAATTAATTCTAATCGATTCAACACCCAGTCATAATGCAGTATGGATCCTGCCATAATTCTGCATATGCTGGAAATGCTACTCTCTGTCCTATTGCAGTTTTTATGGCGGTGAGAAGCACTTGCTGTCCACATCAAACATTCCTTTATGAAGTCCTGACATTTTTAGACATTACTGGCACTCACCACTACCACACACACACACACACACACACACAAACGCATACACACACACGTACATGCACATACACATACACGTAAACACAAAAAACCTGCCTTGCTTGCGCTGGCCTAAACCACCCTTATATCCCCTAGTGTGGATTTATGTAATCGCTGGTGTATTTTTGCAGTGTCTGATGTGTGTGTTTCTATGTGCATCCTTCCTAAAACTGCTCTGCTGTGATTTCTGCAGTGTACTTCACTTCGCTCACTTCCTCTCTTCCTGTAAAATCTAAAGTAAAAGCCCAACTCTTCATGCATAACAGCTCTTAGATATCACATACACTCATGGCTGATTATGTTTATTTTGCTTAGTTGTGTGTGTGTGCGTGCATGTGTGTGCTGACTGTGTAATTGTGACGTTGTTGCTCTGAATAGGGTTTCATGAGTGGGGGCTGTGTCTTGTTCCATCTGCCATCTGTGCAGACACTGGTCCAAAGGCCCATGGGAAATGCAGTCCAGGGGCCTCCTCCCCCCACTCCTCCCTGAGTGTCTGTAGGCTACAGTCAGTCAACATGTCACTGTTGGTCACAATCACAAAGCAAGAGACAGAAACACATACACTGCCCTTTTCCATTGCAGCTCTTCCTCCCCGTTTCTTTTCCTCCTCTCAACCACTCTCACACTTTCCACCACTCTAACGGTCACAACAGTTTTCCAGAGTGTCTACCCGAGGGCTCCAGCTAATCGTATTTTGTTACTATCCAGTTATCTAATGATTCTTTTTTGGGGTTTATTTCAATTAATCATGTGGTGTTAATATATCCAATTAACACTGATATAAAACAAAGAAATGCAAAAATCCCCGCATTTGGAAAGCTGTGAAGCCCAACACGACGCTTTCAAAAAGCTCGTCTGTCTGAACATCCCAGACCAAAACTCAAAGATATTCAGATTAGTATGATGTAATGAAATGAAAAGCAGTAAATCGTCACTTGATAAGAAGCTGCACCCAGAAAGTGTTTGGCAGTTCTACATGACAAATGACCAAAACTGTTATTTGATTATTAAAATTGTCGTTGATTCATCTGTGGATCAGCTCATCAATTAACTAACTAATCGTTTTCCGTGCCTCAATCACTCTCATTATGAGAGATACAGCCAATATGTTTAGTTTTGCTCTAAATATTTTTGTCACCGTTGTTTTTAACAGCAGGGAGCTCAAATAAATCCTCAACCTAAAGCCTTGAAAAACCAAGATTATAAGAAGTTTATCCTGAATATGAATGAGGAGCCAGTGATAAAATTAACTGCTGCTCTTATCAATGCTGTTTACCAAAAATGAGGTCACGCAGAAAAACAGAATGTGGATTATTGAGTGTTTTGTGGCCAGTTTAGCCCCAATGTAATCCATATCTCTTTAGAGATTTGCTGTGGTCATCATCGGAGCACTAAAGGCTGCGGGCAATAAAAACCGCTCTGCCATCCTGATAATAAAGCACAATAGCATTCAGCCGCCTTCTCGCCCTCGTTTTTGTTCCCGCTCCATCTCTCGCCGCGTTCGCTCTCTCCAACACACACACACTTTCTCATCGCTGCTTTCTCCTCCGTCCAGCCTGCCTCCTCCTGCCCCCTTTTGCAGTTCACACCGTTCATTCTCTTTGTTTGTTTTTCTCCCTTTCGTCTCCCTCTCTACTTCCCGTTTTTTTCCCCCCCCTCGCTCTCCTTCAATTTTGCTCTCCTGTGCTCCGTTGAGCCCTCTTGGCGAAGCGTTAAGTGTATAATCTGTGATCTCATGTCTAGATGGGCCTCTCGTCTCCTCTTTCACTCTACACACAAAGGGACTGAATGGCCGCGGCTCACTCAGGGGACACAAATGAGTAATGAGCCACACACACACACACACACACACACACACACACACACACACACACACACACTCGCCTATACTGTGACCAAACAAACACACACACACACACATCCCTGCACCTCTCCAGCGCACTCCCAGAGGCTTTGAAGTTGCATATTGATGATGCTCGCTCCAAAGGCTCAATTGAATGTGCAGAGGCAGAGGAGGTAGCTATTGACCGTGCTCTCGCCTCTCTGACCTGTCATCTCTGACGACTGTAATGAGCAACAGGTGCCTCTTTTGCCAGCTTTGGCCTTGGTCTTCATCCAATATTCAACAGTCAGTCATAGTAATCAGCCGGCATAATGGCGCATTTGATGTGCCATCACAGCACTACATAATGGGCTGTGGTGGGTCCGTCAGGGATCGTTTTCAATTAAATTATAATAATTCTAATCGATGTCACGCCTCTCAGAATGCACCTTTGAAATTCCAACTAAAGCAATTAAAACCAGAAGTTTAATTAAAAGGCGATGGACTTTTTTTTTCTTTCTTTATTTTGTAGAAAGCTAATGATTAAACACTTAAGCTGCATATGGTAAAATTGTCATCGAAGAGATAGCTACAGTCACTGAAGTCACAGATGGAAAAGCACAGGTGTAAATTATAAAATTAATAATGGATAATAAATAATGAATTTCATTTAACTGCTTCAGTTTCATAACCTGACGTGCCAGATGTTTTGTTACACAGAACCGCCTGCGAAGGCTTCATTGGGAGCTGTTTGGAAAAAATGGCAGGTGCTTTTGAAAAATACTTGGCAGGTGATTGGATGAACCATCTGTCTATCGTTGTCTAATTTCGACCAATCAGATTCTGTATCATTCCAAACTTTTTCAGTTGGTGCATCTAACTCTTGCTGAAGCCAGTTGGGAAAAAGAGCAAAAAACATTGTTTCCATGGAGAAAAGCCTTCAGTGCAGTTCTTTGCTCTTCTTTCAATGAAGAAATACTCCCCAGTTCTGATATTACTGATGCTGTAGCAGCAGCCGCGCTAACCTCTTTAGGAGCTGCCATTGTTGTTAACGAACAGTTGCTTCTCGTTGTCATCACACCTCAGATGCCTGCGGCTCCCAGTCGTTCCTCCCTCGTAGGACGCCGATCGGTCCAAACCACTGTGGTTCAGCCACAAGCGAATAGCTTGGAGCTTGGTAGGACGGATTCTTGCTTGCGAGAAATCCAGCTGCCTCATAAGGTTATCAGTTTCAGGGCCCTGGTATTGTGCATGTTGGCTCACAGCCAAGGCTTACTCGGACACTTGAAAGGAACAGAGCTATTATTAATCTTATTCATAACACTAAACTTGAATCAGACTTTATTTTCATGTAATATTTTGTGATTTGTTTTTTTCTTGGCCGAGTGTTTTATTCTCTCAGGTGGGTTAGAATTGTCACAATAGACTACACAAAACCTCAAAAGAATAACTTTTAAAAGCCATCTTTACTCGTTTACAAAGTTTATGTAACTTGACAAGTTACCTAGTGAACACGCCACACTTTCTGGAACAAAATAAACACTAGTATTTGCGAAAATGAGTCTGCAAGCTATATTTTTAGCACGAGCAGACTCGAGGGAACTGAACGCTCATCTCTGACAGTGAATTGCTCTACTTTTTCAGCCGTACAGGATAATAGAGATAATCTTCACCAGAAAAAATACAGCATTGGTTGTTTGTTTGAACAATGAAAATGACCAGTGTTTACATGTTTTCTGACAAGCGACATCTTGTGGTCTTACAAACACTATCTCTCCTCTCACAGAAACAAATGCATACCAAGTGTGATGTTGCTACCGCCTTACAAAACCCATTAGGAAGGAGGTGCTGAGGACAGCAGTTTATGTGTAGTCGCCTGAACAGATTTCTCTTAAACGTGACCACAGTATTTTCCTAAACATACCCAAGTAGTTTTAGTTGCCTGAACCTAACCAAACCTTACAGTGGCTGGAATCAATATTTTTCTAGTAATGTAAATATCACCTAGATCTGCATCTGAGTCTTTTTAACGGGTTTCACCTTGCTGTCCAGCTGTCCGGCCTGCAGCTTTACCACTCTCATGGTGTCATAGGCTACAACATGCAGCTACTACGTTCGGCTAGGTAGCCAGAAACACAACTTGAAATGTACGATAGTGTTGCTCTGTAACAGCTGGATGTGTAAATAAACAAAAAGTTATCATGTCAGCTTGTTCATGTCCTAAAGTGGCCCAAAAAATCTGTTATTGGAGGTTTGACCACAGTTGAGGTGGCAGATTCTAAAACTCTCATAAGGATCATTTTTATAACACTTATATGGGTCATTTTTGAAGGAAGTGACAAATTACCAGTTTTTTGCTTAGGTATTTTTGGACAACTGTGCTTTTCCTACTGTCCTGCACATCTTTAGTGAATTGCCCTCGGAGTAACTCGGGACTGTTTCCGAGCAGTGTGGCTGGTGAGAAAGGTTCAGATGGACAGAGGGAGTGTTTGTTTTTCGAGCCTCTTATGAGAGCTGGTTTTGGCTGGTCGAGGTGCCCGCTCATATAAGCTCTTTGTGGTGGGAAGACGGTCCTGGCACTGACCCCCCCCCGCCCTCCTCGAACTCCCACCTCCCTGACACATCCCGAGTGATGCCAAGAGGAGTGCCAGCTTCCTTCGGGGTCTGAATGAGCAGCACTGCAAAGCTGGTCAGGACAGAATTAGAAATAGGGGGAAGCAGAGAGGAAAGGTAACACATAACTGTGAAAGCACTGAACAGATACTTGAAACATGAAATTAGGCTTTTTTTAAAATGAGTTTTAAAGAGCCTGGCAGACAGACTTCGCTCAAAACCATAAATAATCCACAATATGAGATTAGTCATCAGTGATAATTACGGTGCAACATGCATTTCAGACAGTTTCAAGTGTTTCAAGGTTGAACATACTCAATGCTCCGAAGCAAGAAATACAGTTTTCTTTCCACTCGTAACACAAGGAGAATATTATATTTCAATATTATGCAACCTTGTTTATTTCAAGTGCAACACAAGTGCATATTCTATACGCTGTAGTCATATAAGATGCCGACTGACATTCATACGCAAAAGCACAAACTCAATCCAGCCTCAAATGTCAATTGATTATAAAACCCTCTGGAACATCGATCGTAGGGAAGAGGTTGTCACTTCCTCAGCAACTGCTCGATGACATGCTGTTCATTTCTTCTTTTTTTTTTTTTTTTTGTGAATGGAACATACAGACATGAGCCGCACACTTGGGGAGCAATAATTGTCATAATGCTGCCAAAACAAACGTCTTCAACCAGTTGCCAAGAAGACAGTGAGGTCAGCGCTCACATTGCCTCAGAGGAGACGGGGTGGTACTGCCAAGCCCCTCTATCCTGAGGCACGTGGCATAATACGGGTCCCTGCTTGTGTGTGCGTGTTCTTTAACCACCGGGGTATACGTCGGGGTGGTAAAGGCCTCTTGTGCGTGCTCACTGATGTGATTACTCGTCCCTTTGTGGGTGCTTTCCCAGCAGGACACACGGAATTGGGTGAAAGGAGAGATCGAAGGTTACGAGTGTTTATGCAAAAGATTCATGTTCCCTCATAAAATTAATTAGTCGTCTTTTGTCCGTGTGCGTGGCGACGACGGTGACGGTGCTCGAGTGCACTCGAGTGTGCTCAGGCTGTTCGCGATCAACCTTATTGCCAGTTATTCAGCATGTTTATTTATACATCAATTAAAAGCCGTACTCGAGCAAATAACGGGCAGCATCAATCATTTTTTATGGAAGTCAGATTAAATGGAGAGCATATACTTGATGTGATGTTTCATTTTGAAGAATATTTTCTCTCTCTGTCTGACTGTCCTTCCCTCTTTCCGGACATCCTTGGTCCAGGAAGCTCCTGGCAGTTTCACCCTGGTGTTAGCTGCCTTTCCAGATGCTGCTTCTGGTGGAGCAGAGATAATAATTATCTGGGCATGTTCTTTTTTTTCCCCACTGCACTTGCCCCCCCCCCCCCCCCCCCCCCCCTTTTTTTCCTCTGTATTGTTGGTCACGAGACTCAATTTGTTGCTGTTGTTTGCATCACCCCTCTCATCTTGCTGTGATGTTCTATACACGGGTGGGAAGTNTGTTTTTTTTTTTCCCCCCCCCCCTTCCCCCCCCCCCCCCCCCCTTTTTTTTTTTCCTCTGTATTGTTGGTCACGAGACTCAATTTGTTGCTGTTGTTTGCATCACCCCTCTCATCTTGCTGTGATGTTCTATACACGGGTGGGAAGTGTAAGCAGAGAGAGAGAGATTATGCTTGTGCTGTACATGTGTAGGTATGCCCCGTGGTTATGTGTGTTTTCCGCGTTCAAGTTGCCGCGTATCTGCGAGTGAGTTTCTACAAAGACTTATCTGCGCTGTCTCCCTTTAAGCTTCCGCTGCGGTGTATATCGAGCACCCTCAGACTGGCAGGTTGTATAGATGTTGTAGGACGCAATGGTCCCAAGCGAGCTCTATAATTGGGAACCTCAGAGGAGAGGGGGAAAAAAAATTCGATGTAGGATGAATTAATTCTTCCTTCTTTTATTCCGTGCCTCGTTCAGGGGTCCTCTCTAATCTGTGCTAATGCGTTCGCAGAGTGCACTGGATCAATTCACTTCACTGAGAGAGAGAGAGAGGAGAGGGGAAGGGGCAGAACGAGAGTGAGAAATGAGAGGCAGTTAGTGTGTCTGATGAGCGGGAAGGGATCAGAAGCAGGTAGAAGAGCGTGGAGACTATACACTTGAATGGGTGTTGTTTTAACACCAAGGCCTTAGGTCTAAAATGTAATCAATCGCAAGGTGACTTTAGTGAAACTAACAAGAGAAAAGGAGCCATGGCTTACAAGGCTTAACCGGTAATCTATGAAGTCTGTCAATGGGCCAGTATGTAATAAATACTGCTGTTGATAATGACTGCTGCAGCTAATGTTCCATTATATGTCAATATTATATATATATGTCAGCATCAGAGAGACGATTCCCGGGGTCTTCTTTGCTTTTTGGGTCTGGGATCGTTTTTATTTAAAGGAGCTATTTGTGAGTTTTGCTATTGCTATTTAGCTAGTGTTAGCATTAATAGCTGTTTACTCACCAGTCCAGAAGAAATGTAAGTTCAGCATCAAACTTGATGCCTTCACTCGCCAAGAGCTGTCTCCATCGGTGGAAAGCAACGCCAAAGTTAACTCTTGTCTCTATCCTGTCTTTCCTTTTATTGAAGTTACGCTAACCAGCTAGCCCTCAACTGTGTCGTCAGTTTACGATAGCAACTCACTGTAGCCTCCAATCTGCCCTTAAGACGTAGTACTGCCCACAGGGACTATTATAACCCATTATAACCTCTTTGTCTTGTAAACACAACAATGGCCGAAGTCAAGTGACAATCACCACCACCCGCTCCAGGCAAGAAACCACTTTTGGTGACGAATCAAACACAAATAGCCCTTTTAAATTGAATCCAAAGCCCTGGAGTTTCTTTAATGTGATACCATAGCCAGGTCTCCATCCAAACGTAATGTTAAGTGTAACTGAATTTACAAAAAGTCAATAAAAGAAAATGCAACTTAATGTGCATTTCCATCCACTACCATTATGAAAATATTGGGATCTGAGCACATCAACATTATCAGCCAGTCCTGCTCCCCCAATCAGGCGCTTTAAATCAATCAGAAGAAGAGGGCACAATTTGATGACATAATTAGAATCACCTCAGACAATGGAAAACCATGTTGAAAACATGATACCATTCATGTTTGTTTCATGAATGAATTTGAGGAAGGTCACAATGTCATCGGTCCACACATATCTGATGTTTACATCAATTTTTTTTTTTACCTCAGCCAAGCATAAACCCTTATTTTGCAATATTTGCATTTTCTTTCTGGTTTCCAGAACGCACAAATCAAAAATGTAAATAAAAACAGGTAGATGGAAATGCACTTTTTAAAAAGAACTTTTCCTATTAATATTAAACTTAAACAGTAGCACAAAGGAAAAGTCAGTGAACTGAATCAGAAATGTCTTAAATACAGCAAGATCATAGTTTTTTATACTTATACTAATGGTCATACCAGACCAGCAAAGCCCTTAGGTGTGTTGAATTTAGCAAGGGTGCGTTTACTACTATGAATTAAACTTTTAATTTTGAAACACGAAGAGTGTGTATTTCAAAAGTTTCATAGAAAGGCCTGAAATGAATATCATGATCTTAGTTATGTAGCACATTGCATGCAACAATATTAGATATAACATTATAAAATTTATTTGACAAAATATAAATGTCTAAAATGTCTAATTATTAGCTTTTTCTGGAGCTTTCAGACACATTTCATGGTCCTCATCAGTAGATGTTTTCTCAGTTGTTATGGAGATGGCGAGGTAGGTTGATGTGCAAGCCAGTGTGTTCCACTGTTATACAATGAATTAGAAAAATATAAAATGTCACTGATGTAAAAGAAAAACTTGATTTGCTCATTTTGTTTTTTTAATTACAACTACAATAACAACACAATTATGTAATCACAGGAACATGATCATCTCATTAAGTGCACAGACAGTTCTATTGAATTAATTCCCAGGCCTACTCAGAATAGCTTTTCTCTGTAATGGTTTTTAAAGTACATGCAGAGTGAATTATCGAGAATAAAACCCTTTATCGAACACAAGTCAGATTCAGGTTTCATTTTTGACTGCAGATCGACTCCAGGCCTGTTATCGAATGGCACCGACACCTTTTCTTCTCCTTTCATTCTCTCCAGAATGCAGATAGCAGGGGGCTACTCTTCCTTTTCATTTCATTGTGAAACATACTGACCGTACTTGATTTGATCCATTAGTTTCCTTCTCTCTGCCTGTACAAAGACCACAGTCGTACAGACAGATTATCCTGTCCGGTGTCTTTATTTCTGCTCGTAATCTCTCGTCTGCTAGCCTCTCCTCAGCTACTGCATGTTTCTGTTCTATCTGATTTAATAACCTCAATGGTGTTTCTCTTACAGTAGCTTGTTGGTTGCTATGGCTACCCTTTCCTGGATAGTGTAGTATGCTGAGTGGGTATGCTGGTGTTCATGTGGTGGATGTGATGAGCGTGCTAGTGTGTGTGAGGCACAGTTATATGAAGGCTGTATTTTCACAAGTAATTATAGTGCACCAGCCATTAAGAGAGAGCATTTGCGGTCTCCTTTAAAAGTAGCCTTTGGTATCCTCTTCTGACTAATGCCATCTGAGATGACAGAGACTGAACGGTGTATTAATCAGTGCCTGTGTTGTGTGTGCTTGCATGGTTATGTGTCTATCTGAGGGAGCGGAAGGGTGCATTTTTATGCCTGCTGTATTTTGAGAGTGATTGTAGTTCACAGAGGAGAGAGTGCTGTACTCCTCACATTAGAAAGAGAGAGCAATAGGAGAGGAGATGGGGTTTTGTGTGTGTGTGTGTGTGTGTGTGTGTGTGTGTGTGTGTGTGTGTGTGTGTGTTTGTGTGAATGAAGGACGTTTATTTGTTGCAGTATGTGTGGCCCCCCGGCAGAAGAAATGCTTTCCTGACCACAATCAGCATCCATCAGAAGCCGGGCTTACCTCTCCTACAGACAAAAGGTTAAATGCTTCACTAAATCATTCTCTCTTTTTGTTCTCTCTCTCTCTCCTCCCATCTTGCTTCATCCTCCCCCTTTTTCCTCCCCTACACCAACCTAATGCTTCTGCTATCCACCTTCCTTTACACTGGTTCCCTGCCCTTTTCTGCCTCCCGAACCATGTCCTTCCTCCCCATTTTGTCTTCCTCCTCCCCCTCCTCCTCCTCCTCTTCCTCACCCTCCTCCAGCTGGTGGGCGGCGAGTTTGACCTGGAGATGAACTTCATCATCCAGGAGGCGGAGAGCATCGGCTGCATGGTAGAGTTGTTGTCCCACTGCGAGGTGACGTGCCAGGCTGAGATCTGGAGCATGTTCACAGCCATCCTGCGCAAGAGCGTGCGCAACCTGCAGACCAGCACAGAGGTCGGCCTCATCCAGCAGGTGCTGCTCAAGATGAGCACCGTGGACGACATGATCGCAGGTGAGCAACAGATATAAAGACATAAATTTACAGAGGGACAGAACAGAACTTTACACTCACTTAAGATCTGTGACATATCCTCACACTGTCTTAAAGCACAAGTTTATGATGTGGAATAAAAACAAAGATTGGTGTTGTGAAGGTTTGTTATTTAATTTTTTTTCCTGCTTAGCATTGGTAATGATTTCCGACAGGTAATGATTTCCTCACAAGTGCCTTTCAAAATCACACAAAAGACTCTAAACTCCTGAATTTGAGTAGGTTGTGTGTAGGTGGGAAAACAATTGTAATAACATAGAAAGGAAAGAGAGACAAAAGCCATATGCCATGTTTGGTGCCAGACTGTGGTGCAAAATTTTCTTTTTTGATGGACTTTATGGGTAATATTTTATATGGATAACAACATTTGTGACATTGGAGTCAACAGTATATATTGTTCACTTTGGGAGTGTAGCACATTAGAAAGCTGTTTAAAAACCATCAAAATAATAAAAAATAATTTAGGTTGAGTTACTTCAGTAAGTTCAGAATCAATAGTTGAAGATGTGTCTAACTCATCTCTTTCTTCATAACAAAACTATTTCATGTGTGCATGTGTGTTTGCCCTGTGGTCAGACATCAATAACAACCCGCTGGTGCAGCAGAAGCAGGGTAATGACCTCAGTATGTTTCTGTGCGTGCTGCGATTTGTATGTGCAGGCTTGATTGCAAAACAGCACACACACACAGTCGTCTTTTTACATGATCATATTGGCCTTGACTTCCCCCCTTAATGACGCTTCGGTGTGTGCGTGTCCTCTCCTTCCCTCCCTCCCAGTGTCCTCTCTGTCCTACCTACCACCGCAGGATAATGTGTTTTATAACTTCTATGACTTATTATTACTGCTCACCACAGCAGAGTATACACTGCTTAAATCAATTTAATGCCAATTCTCCCAGACTCCATTTTTCAGGCGTGATTCTAAGACTTTTCTAAAACTATTTAAAATGACCTACATGGATTGATTGTACCAAAAACAGGGCTGAGGGGTTTTAAATCTAGGACATTGTGTATTGCATTTTCCTCTCATACCAAGCACCTCAGTGAGCTAGCCTTCTGCTTTATTCCCTATCGCTGGGCTCTGGCTAATTAAATATTGTGGGAAGACTCTATTCATATCTAGCAGGCCTAATAGAAAAGAAGAACCTTTGTAAGCAGATTGCCTCACTCTGAGAGGGCTGTGCTGTACCACTGCCACATTCACACTGTTCTGTTGTGGCTGTGTGCCGTGAAAGTCAGTGAGGCAGGAAGGTCATTTTGACTAAACAAATGTATGTTAGCACAATGTCGACTTTAATTATCTGCTTAAGTATTCTGAGGGAGACGTTTCTGAAGCCTTGTTTTTTGTCAATTTCATGACATGTGGTCATTAAACAAGAACTCATTTGGAGTCTTAGTGAGGTTGTTGACGGGTTGTTACAGACTTCCTATAGCTTATTAAACTGTAAACATGTTAAAGGAGTAGTTTGACATTTAGAAATAGTCTCTTGAAGCTAGAGCCAGCAAGCAATTAGCTTAGCTTAGCTTAGCTTAGCTTAGCGTGAAGACTATAAGCAGGGGGAAACAGTCACTAGTCCAGCAAAGAGAATTTTTTCTGGATTTTAGATTGGTGTTTTAGTACAAGGTGCTGGTAGGTAGATTTTGTTTTTTTTACTTTTGGACAAAGCCAGGGGTAGCTGTTTCCCCATGCTTCTAGTACTTCTGCTAAGCTAAGCTAAATGCCTGGTGGTGTGGCTTCATATTTAATGTTCAAACATAAGAGAGGTATCAGTCCTTTCATCTAACTCTCAGTGAAAAATTAATTGTTTCCCAGTATGTCAAATAATTCCTTTAAAGGAGCTATATGTAAGTTTTGCAACCGCTACATAGCCGACATTAGCATTAACAGCTGTTTATTTACCAGTCTAGAAGAAACTTTGTGAGTTCAGCATCAGACTTTATTCCTTTACTCGTCAAGAGCTGTCTCCAGAGGTGGAAAGCAACACCAATGTTAATTCTTGTACTAATTCTATTAAAGTTAGCATGTTAACCAGCTAGCCCTGGCCTGTATGTGCCCATCGTATCTCTTCCCCGCAGTGGAAAGTGACAATGGCTGAAGTTTTTGTCAAGCTGTGGCAGCAAACCACGACGGCAGAGAAAACTTACAAGTAACTCGGTGTTGGACATAAACTGTTCAGTATATACACCATATAGCCAGTTTACACAGTCTTTTTTTTAACAATGAGTGTATGGGGGTTTGTTGGTACAATTTATAATAATAAATCAATATTCATTAACAAGCGTTATGTACGCAATTTACCAGCCTGTCGCCGTTGGCCGCATTAGCTAAAGTATTACATGGCTATTGGTTTGTTTAGCTAACAGTTGAGAAGATTTAACACCTTCTCTGCGTGTTTGGCCTCCCATTACCTGATGTATTAAGATCAATAAACACTAATACAACAAGATATTACATCAGAGTGTACACATTCACTGTATAAAGTAATGCTGTGCTCAGCAACTCTGCTCAAGAATCAAGGTTGTGTGCATTTTGTATACAGTGGAGGAGAATTTTGACGGCACTAATAGATTGCTCAACACTCACAGTGTGTCAAGAGAAGGAGTTCCAAATGCTGACTCACACACACGCACGCACGCACGCACACACACATTGAGGATGTCTCGTTTCTGCTGCCTTACACTGACTTTCTGCCTCTGTCTGTGTTTTGTCAGACCTTCTGGTGGACATGCTGGGAGTCATGGCCAGTTACAGCATCACAGTCAAGGAGCTGAAGCTGCTCTTCAGTATGTTGAGAGGGGACAACGGCATCTGGGTGAGTTGGTGGACACTTGAAGAAGGAAAAAAAGCCTAAACAAAGTGATAAGAGTTTTATATTGTGTATCAGTGGGTGTTGTTAATGTTATGACCACAGTTATATTTTCACTTAAAATACACATACACGTCCGTCTGTGCTTTGCCGGTGCTAGGCAACAAACACTTACACTGAAGAAAATGGAAAAGTAATAGCATCATCATGATTATTACTGTTTTATGTCATAAATTCTTATTTTATTTCATATTGTGAGTATGTCTGACATCAGAAATGGATATTGATATCTCACTTAAGAATCATGCTACAGTACATTGGAAGTCCATCCAATGGCAAAATGAGCTTCAATCCAAATCCCTTCAAGTGGTTCTGATGGCAACTGATTGACGAACACATTAGAAAACCCCAGATTTTTGATGTCTCTAGTCTCTTTTGACATTATTAGTATGAACTGGTAATCATGCATCAAATAAAAAATAAAAATAGATACGCTGTACAGTACTTGAACAACATAAACAGCAGGAAGGTGTGCAATTTAAGAAAGACTGGGTTGCAATAAGAACTGTGGAAAAAATGCAGTAAGCGCATGATGTGCAGGCACAGATTGCAGTGTGTTCACTTGTCACATAAAAGTGAGCTGTTGTACAGTGTTATGGTGACAGCGGAGCTCAGTGCGTCTGTTAGAAAACGAACTCTGTTTCTGCAGCGTGTTGTGGAGGGAGAGATGACATGGACAGTCTGTGATGAAGAGCAGGTTGTTCAGTGACCTCCTGTCCCTCACTGACTCAAACGTCTCCAGGTTCTGACCAATGACGGTCACGGCTGTGTGAGTGAGTTTATTGATTCTGCTGGCATCTCTGCCACTCATGCTGCTCCCCTAGCAGACCACAGCGGAGTAGATGGCACTCACTAGCACAGATGTGTGTGTGTGTCTGTCTGTGTGTGTGTGTGTGTGTGTGTGTGTGTGTGTGTGTGTCTATGTGTTGTTTGCTTTGCTTTGGGAGTGTATGTCAAGACAAGGGCAATTGAGCTCACGTTTAACTTTTTTTTTTTCTTTTGTAATTGGCTATTAATGCAACAGTGTTGACTGTGATACTTCTGTTAGAGTAATAAGTAACAGCCTAATCAGCCGTGAAGGTGAAACACACTCATGAAATAGCCCGTTAATTCAGAATTGTTTTTCTCCTGGAGAGAAGGTTGACAATTTTTCAGCAACGCACACAGACATGCCAGACACACACACTCTAACCAGCATGCTCTATTACCTATCTATTCTATTCTATCTCTTCTAACCCATCGAGCAGCTCCACTGGACTAAATGTGTTGCTCGAGGGCTCATTTTCTTCTTCTTCTTCCCCTCTGTCAGACTTTTTCACCAGGAGAGTGGAGATTCCATTCGGCCACAACATCTGCTCATCTGTAACTTTCTCTACACTTGCATAGCCAGTGTTGGGAAGTAGTGGACTAAATGTAACTAAACTACTACCGTAACTACATTTTGCAGTAGCTTGCTGGTAGTTCAACTACATTCATACGTGTGTAGTGATTAAAGTAGTGAAATTACTTTCACCGTTTTTTTGTTTTTTTTCTGAAACTACAAACAATTTTGGACAAATAAAGGAAAGGAATTATTTTTTTATTCTCATTTTACCATTGCTTTATCTCTCTTTCATCCTGCTGTGAAGGCATACTCAGGCAATGCATTTGTCAGACAGTCCACGACACACGCTTGACCTTTGTGTAGTGCATGTGCAAGAGCTAAGGGCGTTTCTCAATACTCACACATCGACAACGTCGCCATGGACAAACCTCCTGAATCCCAGCCTGAGGAGGGATCACCGTGGCCCTTCTTAAGCATTTATTGTAAACAAAACCAAAGCTGACTTTTGTTGCATATTCCCATTAATAGTGGGGTATTTTAGTTTTTAGTTTATGACCTCTGAACAAGTAGGCACTTTTTGCAATAAACTGGCATGTAACTATTTTGTTATAATTTTGTATCATGTGTACGTTGCCAAGTACTTTGAACTACTTTTTCTTAGCAGTGGCTTAGAAGCTTTAGTTAAACAAACCAGATTTCTAGTAGATTTCAACTTCTTCCAGTGTAAAGTAATTGCTAGCTTTCAACGTAGCTTCCCCAACACTTTGCATAGCCAGCCCAACTGCAGTGCTGACATTTTTTCAACAGTTTTCTCCCTTTTGTAATAGTTGGTTGTTTTTGAAGATGCTGTATTTATAAAGTTTATTATTATTACTATTGATATTATTAATGAAAGTTTCTGAAAGAAGAGGGTTAGGCTGTACAGCTGCTGACTCATGCTTACTTCTAGAGCCACAATGCCAAGTTCACTTTAAGTACCCGTTAATGAGGTTAATTCAGGAGCTGAGACTCAGGAGTGCTAAGTACAAATTCCACTTACAGCGCTACTCGTCATCTGAACTGCTCCCTGTAGTTTTTAATCACTAGTAGATTCAGAGTGGATGTTTTAAAAGAGAGCTATGACATTTTGGATGGTTTTATGAGACTAAACCTTCTCCTCTGCCATCCCTGCTCACTGCAGGGTTGTATGACTCCTCAGCAGCTGCTTGTGTCCACTAGTTGAGTCAATACAACCTCGTTCCTTCTCGTCAATCTCCCCTCTACTCCAGGCTCCAGGGCAGCCGCCATCAACAACCCCTGGTCACTGATCAGTGTTCCACAGCAAGACCATCATGCATCCCTCTCCTCCCTCTCTCTCCATACCTCCTCCATCCAATAACGAGCACCACCCCGTCCACCTCGCCCCTATTTCCCTGTCTTTTCCAATTTCTCCTCCCCCAAGCAGCCCTCTCCAGAGACAGATCGATTAAGGGTTGCCATGGTATTGATGAGGTGTTGTCGAGGGATGGCGGGGGTGATTGAAGAGTTATTGATCCGGTGGGGTTGCGGTGGAGATGTGATGTCACACCATGTTTTTTTTTTTTTTTTTTTTTTTAACAGATTGTCACCCCTGTGCCTCTGATAAATGAAGCATCTGTCACATAATAATGGCAATCACTTTCTTTTTCTCCTCCTCTCCTCTCCTCTCCTCTCCTCCAGCCGAGACACGCGATCAAGCTCTTGTCGGTGTTGAACCAGATGCCTCAGAGACACGGTCCTGATACCTTCTTCAACTTTCCAGGACGCAGTGCAGCGGTGAGACCGACCGAAGAGAAACACACAAAACACACACCGGGGCCTCATTAGCAAAAATGAGTCTAATTTATGCTTTGTGCACCCACATTGCTAAAGACTCCTTCATTCCTGACATTCCTGTTTACACTCAGCACATCTTAATTAGCACCAGTGCAAGGAGTTGAATGGTTAAAAAGAAGTAATGACGAACTGAGAGACATATTGATTGCTATAAACATTCGCGAGAGCTGCTCTGAAAGTGTGTATCCTCCTCCAGGCTATAGCGTTGCCGCCAATTGCCAAATGGCCTTACCAGAACGGATTCACTATCAACACTTGGTTCAGACAGGATCCACTCAACAACATCAACGTGGACAAAGACAAACCGTACCTCTATTGGTAAGTAGAATAGCAATCATCTGGATTACAAAATTACATATGATAAAAAAAAAAAACGGTCTGAAAATATCTTACAGTATTTTTTTTCTGAATCTAAATAAAAGAAAAACATGCTCTTCAACACTTCACTACTGTCAGAGTATTTCTAATGGCCATGAATCTTTCATTGCTTTGCCCGTTTTGTTGACCCAGCCACATGTCGATTTGTTTGCGAGTGCTGGTACAGAGGAGTTTAATAGAAGAAAAGGAATCAAAAACATCAGGGCTAAACATCATATTTTTGTGTCAGTCCTTCAAAATCATAGAGAAAGGGGCTCTTTGCTCTCTCAATTTTGTGTGTTTTTTTTTTTTTTAAACAGTCAGACAGGGAAAAGAAATATTGTAAAAGAAGCCGCTGACAGCCGTCCTTTCTGGTGAAAGTACTAAGAAACTAACTCAAGTGAATACAGGTGGAAGGAGAGCGCGCTTCACTTAATCACAGTATGAGAAAGCACTTAACAGACTCAGCTCAGGCCTTATAATCTCCCTCATTAGCTCTCAATACTGCACAAGGTAGGTTGTCTTCTGTTAGTAAGTTAGAAGTGATGTGGTTAAATTGCTTGTTTTCCATCTATCCATCCATCCATCCATCCATCCATCCATCCATCCATCCTTGAGGTTACTCAACAATATTGAATTTACTATGTTACACCAGGAAGTCGTCACAGTTATAATCACAGACTGTATGGCATTTCTGTTTGATATATGACAAAAACAACTTACTATTTAAATTCATATTCAAGTGTTTTTCAGTGCTGGGACTGTTCATGTGTTCTGCTAGTTTCATACTAATCAGTCAAAGATCTGTTGAACACAGACACAGAGAATCCTGAACTAATGATCTCTCTAAGGTTTTCCTGCAGGTTCCTCCTGAGCAATAGACACAGCATTAGTTTTATTCAGAGTTTCTTTACTGATGCTCTTCAGGCGATAAACATTTAACTCATCAGAGTGAATGACACGGACAGAAAGTTAATAGATAAACAGATAATGAATTAGCACATAACTTTAAATGTCAAGGCACTCCATTATGAGTATGCTGCTGGGCGGATGCCTCCGCTCATTGTACAGCTCTGGACCTTCGCTGGCCTCGACGTTAGCACTGTAAGTGCAGGCCGTTAGCCACTATGAAGCTTCATTAGCTTTGACCTTTTATTTAATTGAACTTCTTTACTCTGCTGCTTGGCTCCTTCCCTCCACCTCTTCACTCTTTGACGCTAACCGGCGCCGTCCTCCCTTCACCTCTCCCCCTCACAGTGTCAAACTGATTCATTACTGACAGAAATAAGAATCAAGGAGCTAGTCATCTACAGGAAGGATGTCATACATCCATATATTCTCTGGATACCATCGCAGAGACGAGCTCTAATCGTGAAAAGTGTGAGGATATAATCCTGTTTCCTTAGTAACCATTCGTCAGGTTGTCATGGTAAGCAAGGAGCAAGAGAGGGAGGGTGCCCCCCTCTCCTCTGGCCCAGGTCTTATCATTCTCCCCCAGATGCAGCCGCTACTCCAGCCGCCTGTCTGATACTGGCCTCCGCAGCTGCATTAAGGCCACGATAACACGGCATATGCACTCCTATTGTGTATCAGGGATTCACTTGAGAGGGGATTTATATCTGCTTTCTGGTTCCGCTATGCGTGTGATCCTTCTGGGCCTGTTTTAGAAGTGAAGTGTGTCTTGTTGTTTCACGAAGTAGCTTAGCTGTGAGACTGGGTTTTACATGGTGGTTACGAGCGCAGGAAGAGAAACATTATGGAGGAAAAAAATGGAGGGAAGGGGATTAGTAGTGTTTCTCACAAACCCATGATCTGGGACCCCTGGTGCTGCTGCAAAGAAAGCACCTTAAAATCCTGCTTTTTGTGACTGCTATTGGCTTAAATACTGTGATATGTGGGTGTGAAACATTTCCTGCTTGTATTTCAGTAGGCAGGATTTTATAAGGTCTAATTTTATCTGTGAAAAATAGTCGATTTCCTTTGATGTACTTGACCTTTTGCAGTCATAGTGGTGGCTTGCAGAAAATCAAAAAAACGTTACATTGTTTACAGTAAAGCCGATCTGACAAATTAAACCAGACATGGTCAGAATCTCATTTATGTGGCAAATGTTTGCTTTTACTTTACACAGTGAACATCATTTAACTAAACAGAAACTCAAATGTTACACCAGTCATTGAGAAGTATCACAATTCGTTTTAATTTAGAGCTATTATTTTTAACTAGTAGAGGTATTTTCAAACACAGATCTTCTGAAATAAGTGGAACTCTCTCTGCTTCTCCTGCAGCTTTCGCACCAGTAAAGGAATAGGTTACTCCGCTCACTTTGTGGGAAACTGTCTCATCGTGACGTCGTTGAAATCGAAAGGAAAAGGCTTCCAGCACTGCGTGAAATACGATTTCCAACCCCGCAAGGTAAGAAAACACTCACATGTGCAACCAAATAACTCAACTGAATAATTTTTATTTAGTGCAGAGTTTGGTTACCCAGAGCCACTTGTTAGATGAGACGGCATCAGGACCGTGTGGCTGCTCTCCTCTTCCGTCTCTCCTTGCACTCACTTGTTAATGACTCTAGATAAGATCTGTCAATTAAGACCTAAACACTGCCCCTCTACAGCGCTGTCAGCATTTTGCTACTGTCCTGCACACAAAAATACCCACACACACCCGTGCATGCACACATAACCACACACACATTCACTTGATGAGATAGCCTTCCGCAGTATTTGCTGACCCAGTAGAATCTCTGCTGCTGCCTAACAAAGTTCCCAGTGCTTTCATTTGATCATTTTATAAGTCACCATGTCGGACAGCATTTCGTCCTCAGTGTGCATGTGTTAATGTGTGTGTGTGTGTGTGTGTGTGTGTGTGTGTGCGCAGGTGTGTGTGTGTGAGTGCTTGCATGTGAATGTGGTATTGTCCACTTCTCAGCTATGTGTGCACCTGCAAGATTCAAGCTTGTGCACCTCCCCCCACAGTCTCCCCTCCATTTCAGTCGTCCCTCCAGGGAACCTGTGTGCATTGTCACCAGGGAAGATGCTTTCTAATGAAGGCACACACATCCACACAGACTCACATTCACACTATTAGTGGTAGATTAAGGTGCGCTAAATGGTTGTTCAATGCATTTTAATCTTCCATGTTGGCTGACATCAATTTGCCTAAAAAATTTTTGTGTTTTGTTTTGATGTTTTATGTTTTTGTATTTTTCAGTGGTACATGATCAGCATTGTCCACATCTACAACCGCTGGAGGAACTCAGAGATTCGTTGCTATGTCAACGGTCAGCTGGTCTCCTATGGCGATATGGCCTGGCACGTCAACACCAATGATGTAAGGGCACTGATATTGGTCTGTCACAGACGCTTGAGAGAGTTGTGTTGTTATGTGTAGAAAAATTACATTAAAGATTTCAGAAAAACACAAAGTAATGAAGAGACTTCTGGGTAAAAAAAAGCTTTATTCTCAACCAGATTTGAATGATCGTTGCTAATAAATTATTCTCTAAATGATATGTTCCTATCCTTCTATACCAGCCTCAGAATTCAGTGTTAGTCTGGCTCTACTTCACACTTCCCTCCTGTCGTAATACTGGCAAACATCTGTGGTTTACCCTCTGCATTTGTCAGCTGTGGCAGAGTTGCCCTTGGGCCCCTTTCCAGCACAGTTCGCCGAAACTCCAACTTCCCACTTTTCCATTTAGCAGGGGACAGTTAGCCTGACCTCTCAGTGGCAGCACAGCCTGCATTACACTTCCCTTCCTGTCTGGCCTTTGACATTGCTGCAATTATTGAGGGCTGGTGTTATTCTCTGTAAGAAATCTGTAAGGGGTGAGAAGTCTCTAGTTCACACAGCTCACCGAAAAGACACGTAAGAAAAGACACATACAGTACAAGAGTGAAAGAACAGGTTTCAAAAATACATTGATGCTATCAGGCTTTGTTTTGTCCTAAAGGCTGAAGATAAAACTTATTTCATCACTTCGAAGAAGCAGAGGAGTAGAGATTTCATTGCGATAAAGGGTATCAGAGGGATGGAGGAGATGAAAGGCGAGTGGGCAGAAAGACTGTAATAGTAGGTGATAGCAAAGTTGTAACAGAGCGATTAGAAACAAACAGCTATTAAAAGTTCAACAGCCATGCACTGTGTTCATCACTACAGAGCGCCATGAAGTTGTGAGCCGAGAAAATGAATAATTAACTATTAGAATGTCAAGATAAACAAACTTTGAACAAACATTTCTTCTTAAAGGTGTTGGTATTGCTACATAGCTTAAATTAGCATTAACAGCTATTTACTTACCAGTTTAAAAGAAACGTTGCAAACTTCATTCCTTTACTCGCAAAGAGCTGTCTCCAGCAGTGGAAAGCAACCCTTTTGTTTTTCTTCCATTTCTATCACTTCGTTTCTTCGACTGAAGTTAGCATGCTAACCCCAACACTAAGCTAGCCCTGGCCTGGTTGGCCTGTCTCATCACTTTCTAATACTGAGTCAGTGTAGCGTCCAATCTGCCCTAAAGAAGTAGCACTGCTCAGGGGATGTATTATAACCTCCTGTCTTGTAACAGCAACGATGGCTAAAGCTCTTAGCAAGTCTGGTATGTAAACAGCAATTAATACTAATGTAGCAATAGCAAAATTTACAAATAGCTCCTTTAATGTGACGTGAAACTGAAAAACACACTATCTATAAGAGAGGAGTTGTCACTTCTGTACCTGTAGCCTACAAAGCTAGAATTAGTTCTGGGTTAAATGTAAAATAAACTATGTAACAATTGATAAAAATGTCCGTCTTCCAATAGCTTTTGCCTTGCTCGCCTTCGGTGAATCATGTTAAATCATGTTAGATCCCAAATGCCCTTTGCAGGAAAGCTCTGAAAATTTGAAATGTTTTATATGATAGCTAATTTTTACTTGTGTTCTACTGTTTTTTCCCCCAGAGCTATGACAAGTGTTTCCTGGGTTCATCAGAGACAGCGGACGCTAACAGGGTGTTTTGTGGTCAGCTGGGAGCCATTTATGTATTCAGTGAAGCTCTCAACCCAGCTCAGATCTTTGCCATTCACCAGCTTGGCCCAGGATACAAGGTTAGACACCCACGTACTACCTTATCAGTGCTGTATATTCTCTGTTCGCTTTACAGCGTATCAATGTCATGCATCGTTTGCCACACAGAATATCCTGGTAGCTGGAGGATTGCATTGTAAGTGTTACTTAATGCCGTCTTTGCCCGTTCACATTTCAGTTTGAGGTAGTTGAGACTCACAACCCACAGCCTTGTATGAACTCAAGTACTCCTCCAGCATGCAAATGTGTTGACTTTAAATGCTTTTAACTGGTTATTGATTAACAATGTCACGTATATAAAAGTGGATATTTTAACATTATTTTTCATACACTTGAACTGTAAGTGTTTAGGTTGGTCTGATCAAGTTTATATTCTTGCGACTACCACTGAGAGACTTAGCTAAGTATTTCAAGCAGTTCTTCATTACTTTATTTAAACAGTTTATAAATTAATTTCAGATAACTATATGAACTGTTTAATTTAGGTATTCATTTTAATCAGTTATCAATTATTTTTAGCTATTTCAGTTTAAGTTGAATTCAACATTAACACAACATCAACACATTACGCTGTTCATCCACTATATTATTATTTAGCTTCTGTTTTTAATCATTTACTTTTAGCTGTTTCACCATTTAAGCAAAAGTTATTTACGCAGCTCCCAACTGATTCACAAATGCATGCTGCATTTAAGTGTTGGTGGGAAAACTGAGACTTTCGGTGAATTCATGTGTAATTTCAAAGTGGGACAGATATCATTGGACAGAATAACTTGTCACCCCTAGATTAACACATACATTTTCCAACTATAGAGTCTGTACAGTAGCCTATAAATGTAAATATGCACATACATCCCCCCAATTGAACGAAATCACTATAAAAAAGTAAAAAATAATTTCACATTCAAGAGGCCCAGCAAAAAGTAAATTACTACACTATCTCTAAATACCTCCTGGGAAATCATGATTTTGGAATGAATTTGCAGTTTTGGAAGTATCCAGGGGTGGATTTTGCCCTTAAACCACAAGTCTAAACACAGCTTTTTGTTCCTGTGGTGATAAAAATTATTCAAATGAGGCTTCACAATGTTTGGTGTTGAGCACTGATAACTTTAGAAATCCCCATCTCTGCCTTTTGGCCTGGCTATCAGTGACAGCCGAGATGCCGCAACACCTTGCCAGCTGTCTGCTTCTTGTTTTGGCTGACTTGCACGCCTCAGGCCACTTACAGCTTGTTTACGAAGGTGTCCAAAACTGTCTAGATTTCAGCACCATGGGACCGCGCGGATGTCTGAGGTTGCTGATGTGTGCGAACAGCTGCTGGTTTTTGAACGACTCCTTAGACAGGTTAAGCACTAAATCAAGAATTTATTTTGATTACCAATACCTAATGAAGTAGTCAGAGAGAATCCCAGAAAATAGATCCAGAGTGCGAAGTTATAGAATGATCCCATCTTCGTATCGTCAAACTTTCTGAAACTGCTCCAAGCTAGCAGTCCAGTGGACTTCTGTGTTTATGACACTTTCATAGGTCCTTGAAGTAAATGTAGACCCTTACCCTATTATAGCTCTCTTTGAACAAGTTCCAGCGTGACTTCCTGGCATCGTGTACGCTGCTCGCTCGTTGTCAAGTCCTCCTGAAATGGAAAGATGCAATTCCTCGATCTCATTCGCAGTGGATCAGAAATATTTTATGTCATATGAGGTTAGAAAAAATTGAGCACACCCTGCAAGGTTCATCTGGCAATTTTTTAAAGACTTTGCAACGTTTTTTGAGATAAGTAGAGGAGGAGCTAGAGTTACGTGAGAATCCTCATGTGTTTTGTATGTGTTTTTGCTCTTATTTATAAAAAAAAGAAAAGAAACAAGACCTGATGAAGTGACACTGACGGAGAAACATACTGATAACAGGTAGAGCTACACAAAGAAGCCCTGAATCATACATGCAAGTTTCACACCCGTCTCTTTCTCTCACACTTGTCTTCTCTCTCTCTCTCTCAACCGCTCTTGTCCTACATCATATAACGTAGGGCACATCATAGACTGGAGTTGTCACATGTTCCTCCTAATGAGCACATGCTTAGGGTTTTGCTGTTTGCCTGCCACAAATGCTGATTCCTCTCTCCGTCACAGCCCAGGGTTTTCTGAGGCTGATCAGTCAGATGATTGCCTCTCTGCATGGCGCAAAATGGGCTTCTCTGATGCCCAGAAGAGACCATTAAATGGCCCAGTTCCTTCAAAGCCGCCGGCCTCGGCGCTGGTATTGTAATGACGAGTGCGCAGGTTTTTCCGGTCGGCAACAGAGGACGCCAGTGGAACTCAGCTTGTGTCACACAGCTTCCTCTCTTAATGCCAATGCAGGCCGGTGCTTGTTCTCATGACTTCACGCAGATGATGATGTGTGTATATGACAAGCTGCTCTGGGGGTATTGCCTCATCTGTGTTGAAGAGAACAGTATCTGTATCTACTGTACAGTGTATATATATATATATATATATATGTGTGTGTGTGTGTGTGTGTGTGCATAGCTGTATGAAGCCTCTTGGTCTCAGCCACTGTAAGTGTTACTGTTCAATAATGAGGAGCAAGAAGCAGACAGACTTTCTGCTCGCTCTGCTAAACAAGCCTTCAGCACAGGGAGGGTGTTCAAGGTCTTCTCGCTTGACGCGGCTCATGATGGCCAACATGCTGTGTGTAGTGAATGTCTGTATGTGTGTGCAGTTCAGCACTTCCATGCTCTCCTAATGACAGGAGAAGATGGAACATAACATGTTGTTTTAGTACGCAGGCTGTAGTCAAAACACAGCTTCAGTGGTTTTTGTCTTTTTGCTTGTGTGTTCTGTGTGTTTCCTTTTGGTTTTTTGTCTGTGTGTGTGTGTGTGTGTGTGTCCATTTCCTGTCACTCGCATTGAGTGTTTTGCTTGTTGCACTCTTCATCATCAGTCCAGATGTCCTCATTGCAAAGTGGTGAGCACTGCCAACAATCTGGCCACAACATAATTAATGAACCATATAAGTCTATTTGGACACCTGTGTTGTATGTCTCCATGTGTGTTTTTGCACACACACATCATGTCAGGTTTCATAATAGTATGATTGAAAGTCTGATTGTTTTTAGCATTTTAATTTTGAATGCTCAGAGAATTAAATTCCCTAAAAACTGGTTTGTATCAGACTGAGAATGTCATGTCCTGAACTGGCCTCAAATGTCTAGCTAGATTTATTCTTTGATCAGTTTTAGATTTTATTTAGTTAAGGTTAGGTTCGGAACTTGCATTGGTGTTTCACATGCTGGAAAACTCATTTCGGAGGAGTGGTCTTCATTCAGCAAACTGTGTGGAGATGCACAGATGCAAGAGCTGAATGGAGTTGATGTGGGTGTGCTGTTGTTACTGCAGGTCAGTGCCGCATCCGCAGCTGTCAGGTACGAGACAGGCGGCAGTTGACGCTTTCACTCCTCTGTGTGTTTCTTCAAACCATGTGAGAGACACATATGTGTTAAAGCCCGAGCTGCGTAAAGATTTATATGTGTCAAAATTTCCATTTTCTGGTACCCTTACACCCTCCGCCTAATCGCATGCTCAGTACATCCCTTAATACTATAAAGCGTCAGCAAAATTCTTTTACACCACCAGCTACCTGCCTCCCTCATTTAACACAGCAAACATAAATACACACTCACATTTACACAGCCACATCTGTACATATGCACAAGTACACACACAGCCTGCATAAATGCCTCACAATAAATGGGCTTACACTGCAAAAATGTGTATCTTAATAAGTTTATTAATTTCACATTCAGGCTATTCAGTATTTATTTATTTTTTCCCCATGCAGAGGGGCCACTAACCTTCGAAATACACCGAAGAGCCATTTATTTGTGTTTGTGATTGATTATCCCTGCACATGGCTGCAGTATTCTGGGTTACTCTAAATGGATATGCTTTTTAACCCCGGGTCATCGGCTCTTGTATTTTGCTAAAGTAATATGTTCTTAAACTTAGACATGCTGTCCTGCCATGTAATTACCATTAATTACTCTTGCAAATAATGTTTCGCTGGCAAGAATGTGTGTCTAGGTGTGTGTAGAGAGTGTGTTTCAGATGCAGATTAGCGGTCTCGATCAGTTCCTCTTCGTAGGAAAGGAGAGAGGGAAAATTAAGGGTGAGACTTGTATTCAGCTGTTGGACGGGGATAAGGATGTTACACTGTGCAGAGGCTGTTTCCTTCAGATGTATCCATTGTGCAGTGCGCTCTTTGCTTCAGTGTGAAATTTAGTTCTGCATGGTTAAAACTGCTCAGGGCACATTTTCTGCTGCAGACCTCAGATGAAAGGTTTAGAACAAGACAGGCCTGCAGGTTTGCGAGCGGCCCGGGGCTTTCCTGAGCAGTCAGGCTGAGCGAGGCACCCGGGGACCCAGCCGCTCGGAGGGGAGAGAGCGCTCCTCGCCCAGAGCTGTTGCAAAGGGTGGCAGAGCAACTTGCTGGCCGTTCATCTGCAGGCCTTCATGTGTGTGTCAGCACCGCTGCAGGATATATGTATCCACTGACCTGTGCAGACAGACGGATTTAGACATAGATGCACACACACACACACACACACACACACAAACAGAATTCAGTTTATACCTCCTACAATGTCTGTATGGATAGAACCAATTATTTTTGGTGGTAGCCAAGAAGACAAGGTGTCTGTCCTTTTGTAAACCTGCCTTACAATTCTTTAGAAGGAAATTTAGCCATGAAAAAAATATCTTAGATTTCAACAAAATAAAGGCTCAGCAGCTCCCAGAGAAGAGTGTAATACAAAAACATTGAATAACACAAATATGCCAGTTTGCATCTATATTCTTTTGTGTGTTTTTTGTTGGTAGACTACAAAGGGAGAAGATAAATTTGGAGCTCCGAGTGCCTCTCTCCCACCCCCCCTCCATCTCTTATTCTGGGCTAATTGAATTAGTGCCCGAGTTAGCGCTGTGTTCATTAAGCTAATGCTGTGTTGTTTACACACGACACATGCTGCAATTAAGCAGACTCCATTTTGGTCGTTGACACGCGCACACACACACACACACACACACCTTTTATTTCCACTGGACAAGTCATTTGTCCTTCTGATTCTGTTTTTCTCTCACCACAACCTTTGACGACTTCCTTCTTTCTTTGTTTGTCACCACAGAGCACTTTCAAGTTTAAGTCAGAGAGCGACATCCACCTGGCTGAGCACCACAAGCAGGTGTTGTACGATGGCAAGCTGGCCAGCTCCATCTCCTTCACCTACAACGCCAAGGCGACGGATGCCCAGCTCTGCCTGGAGTCGTCGCCCAGGGAAAACCCGTCCATCTTTGTCCACTCACCGCACGCACTCATGCTACAGGTCAGTGTGGCTCTTCATCACTAACCCCAGCGCCAGACCTCTGAATGTTCATTAAGTGATTATCAGGGTAGTTTGTCACAGGATGACTCACACCCCCTGTGGAATAAACTGTACTATTTAGCCTGCTGGGATTGCTGTGGATATGAAAATTATAGATATTAGATGGTAGTAAACAAAAAAAAAAGAAAAAGCAAATCTTCAGTTAAATACACCTTTGCCAAAATTGCTACTGCACCCTGCAGCCATGTTGTCCACATTTGACTCACAGGTCTCAGCTGTTAATTGAACTCTCTCTCTCCTTTGAGGATATTGCTTGTGGTTGTATTTAAGCCGTCTTTGGTCACTGGAGCTGTGCTTTGCTAATGGTGGCTCTTCTTTGTATCTCATCTTGATTTTTTTTAAAGAATTTCTTCCTCCTCTTAAGAATGCACCAGGGATTCAGGCTGCAATTACTGTAATTCACAATCACAAAAGGCAGAGTCACATTGTATTATAGCTGGTGTATAGTCCTCTTTTTTTGTCAGTTCAGTTCAGTCAAGACAGCACAAGGCAGCCATTTACAGTGCTATGGAGAATTTTAGTTGTGAAATGATTTATTCTGTCAATATGAAATTATTTTATTTTTTCTTGAGACCTGGAAAAAGATGTGCGAAAGAAAGCGTAATGGACAAAAAACCAAGAACAATACGTACATCAATGTGAAATCGTGACAAATAGATTTTAGATATATATTAAAATCTGATATTCAGCTCAAAACTAGAGGTACCATCCGTAATTGTAGCTTTACTGTATTTAAGGCCAACAGCAGATATTTTTGCTTTAAGCCTATACATGAGAGCTGTTTTTCAATTTTTAATGGCAGTGGCTGAGTGTCTGTGTGCACATTCAGTATCGCCCGTGTCTCTGTCAGCGCTAACGGCCCATTTCTGTTCCCACAGGATGTGAAAGCTATTGTTACCCACTCCATCCACAGCGCCATCCACTCTATAGGAGGCATCCAGGTCCTGTTTCCTCTCTTTGCTCAGCTGGACTACAAACAGCTCAATGACAGCAGCGTGGACACCACAGTCTGGTGAGTGCTCCGCAGAAATGAATGGCAGCCAGTAGCTGTGTGGAAAGCAGCGATATAGACGCTATAAATGATTTCTAGATTAGTCTATTTTATTTATTTTTTTGTTTAATATGCAAAATCTACTATAGATGATCCTGAAACATACCCAGAAACAAACAAAGTAGAGGGATAAGAAGTGAAAGTAAGAGCAACATTAGGAAAAGATTAATCTTCTGTATGAGAATTATCTTCTATCTGAAAGACCAACCTTAGATCATCATGCTGCAGGCAAGAAATAACTGATTAAAGAGAGCAGGGTGTGTAAGTGTGAAGGGAGGAAGAAGAGTTATGTGGTTTCACCCAGAGCGATGAGCAGCTTTCAGGAAGGCGGTGTGTCTGCGCTCCTCGCACATGAACGTTAATACACTTATATACAATCTCCCCATCATGTTCACTGCAGTCAGATTATTTGTCAAGTATCATCAGGAACACAAAAATACAACTGCTTATTAAAAATACTGGGTTTTTATCACATACTCCGATAGAGAACATGTAGAAATCCATCACTGATTTCCACGCAGCATTCCTGATATATATATATGTGTGTGTGTGTGTGTGTGTGTGTGTGTGTGTGTGTGTGTGTGTGTGTGTGTGTGTGTGTGTGTGTGTGTGTGTGTGTGTACGATGTGTATGTTGCAGTGCTACTCTGCTGGCCTTCCTGGTGGAGCTGCTGAAGAGCTCGGTGGCCATGCAGGAGCAGATGCTGGGAGGCAAGGGCTTCCTGGTGATTGGATATCTGCTGGAGAAGGTCAGTAAAAGGCCTCCACAGCGAGGCGTTTGTGTTAACATGTTAAATTAATTTGTTGTTGGCTGAAGTAGCCTTGGCTTTTTTTTTTTTTTTTTTTTTTTTTTTCCCTTCCCCCCC